>NC_090928.1:528736494-528761494 GCF_040938575.1 Ambystoma mexicanum | reverse complement strand
TACATCCTATCTGTGGAAAACGGCAGTGCAGGGATAGGGAAGAAAACTATAGGCATCCAAAGGAGCCTGGCTAGCTCAGTCGGTAGAGTATGAGACTCTTAATCTCAGGGTCGTGGGTTCGAGCCCCACGTTGGGCGAAAACAACTAAAATTGTAGTGCTTTTTGACCAAAAAAATACATTGTATCTATGGAAAACGGCAGTGCAGGGATAGGGAAGAAAACTATGGGCATCCAAAGGAGCCCGGCTTGCTCAGTCGGTAGCGCATGAGACTCTTAATCTCAGGGTCGTGGGTTCGAGCCCCACGTTGGGCGAAAACAACTAAAATGTTAGTGCTTTTTGACCAAAAAAATAGAAATTGAAAGTCTCTTTACAATATTTGCAATATTTTGATTGTTAACATGCAATATATGAATGCATGTCTGGATGATGTGTAATGGGGCAATACCACACCTTAATGTATTCACTGTAAAAGAAAAAGTATGTATCATCTTACTATAAAATAAAGTGGAGAAAACACAAATAAGACTTTTTTCCACACAGGTTTAATCGGCTATTTCCTGATATTCTTCAATGCGTTCTGATATTGACTGGTAATTGTGTTTGATACTTTCTTAGACTATTTCTGCCTCTGGCTGATGTGTATTTTCTTTCCAAACTCCACCAGAGCCTATGATTACACAGCATCCTATCTGTGGAAAACGGCAGTGCAGGGATAGGGAAGAAAACTATAGGCATCCAAAGGAGCCCGGCTAGCTCAGTCGGTAGAGCATGAGACTCTTAATCTCAGGGTCGTGGGTTCGAGCCCCACGTTGGGCGAAAACAACTAAAATTGTAGTGCTTTTTGACCAAAAAAATACATCCTATCTGTGGAAAACAGCAGGGATAGGGAAGAAAACTATAGGCATCCAAAGGAGCCCGGCTAGCTCAGTCGGTAGAGCATGAGACTCTTAATCGCAGGGTACTGGGTTCGAGCCCCACGTTGGGCGAAAACAACTAAAATTTAAGTGCTTTTTGACCAAAAAAATAGAAATTGAAAGTCTCTTTGCAATATTTGCAATATTTTCATTGTTAACATGCAATATATGAATGCATGTCTGGATGATGTGTAATGAGGCAATACCACACCTTAATTTATTCACTGTAAAAGAAAAAGTATGTATCATCTTACTATAAAATAAAGTGGAGAAAACACAAATAAGACTTTTTTCCACACAGGTTTAATCGGCTATTTCCTGATATTCTTCAATGCGTTCTGATATTGACTGGTAATTGTGTTTGATACTTTCTTAGACTATTTCTGCCTCTGGCTGATGTGTATTTTCTTTCCAAACTCCACCAGAGCCTATGATTACACAGCATCCTATCTGTGGAAAGCGGCAGTGCAGGGATAGGGAAGAAAACTATAGGCATCCAAAGGAGCCAGGCTAGCTCAGTCGGTAGAGCATGAGACTCTTAATCTCAGGGTCGTGGGTTCGAGCCCCATGTTGGGCGAAACCAACTAAAATTTTAGTGCTTTTTGACCAAAAAAATAGAAATTGAAAGTCTCTTTGCAATATTTTCATTGTTAACATGCAATATATGAATGCATGTCTGGATGATGTGTAATGGGGCAATACCATACCTTAATGTATTCACTGTAAAAGAAAAAGTATGCATCATCTTACTATAAAATAAAGTGGAGAAAACACAAATAAGACTTTTTTCCACACAGGTTTAATCCGCTATTTCCTGATATTCTTCAATGCGTTCTGATATTGACTGGTAATTGTGTTTGATACTTTCTTAGACTATTTCTGCCTCTGGCTGATGTGTATTTTCTTTCCAAACTCCACCAGAGCCTATGATTACACAGCATCCTATCTGTGGAAAACGGCAGTGCAGGGATAGGGAAGAAAACTATAGGCATCCAAAGGAGCCCGGCTAGCTCAGTCGGTAGAGCATGAGACTCTTAATCTCAGGGTCGTGGGTTCAAGCCCCACGTTGGGCGAAAACAACTAAAATTGTAGTGCTTTTTGTCCAAAAAAATACATCCTATCTGTGGAAAACGGCAGTGCAGGGATAGGGAAGAAAACTATAGGCATCCAAAGGAGCCCGGCTAGCTCAGTCGGTAGAGCATGAGACTCTTAATCTCAGGGTCGTGGGTTCGAGCCCCACGTTGGCAAAAACATCTAAAATTTTAATGCTTTTTGACCAAAAAAATAGAAATTGAAAGTCTCTTTACAATATTTGCAATATTTTCATTGTTAACATGCAATATATGAATGCATGTCTGGATGATGTGTAATGGGGCAATACCACACCTTAATGTATTCACTGTAAAAGAAAAAGTATGTATCATCTTACTATAAAATAAAGTGGAGAAAACACAAATAAGACTTTTTTCCACACAGGTTTAATCGGCTATTTCCTGATATTCTTCAATGCGTTCTGATATTGACTGGTAATTGTGTTTGATACTTTCTTAGACTATTTCTGCCTCTGGCTGATGTGTATTTTCTTTCCAAACTCCACCAGAGCCTATGATTACACAGCATCCTATCTGTGGAAAGCGGCAGTGCAGGGATAGGGAAGAAAACTATAGGCATCCAAAGGTGCCCGGCTAGCTCAGTCGGTAGAGCATGAGACTCTTAATCTCAGGGTCGTGGGTTCAAGCCCCACGTTGGGCGAAAACAACTAAAATTGTAGTGCTTTTTGACCAAAAAAATAGAAATTGAAAGTCTCTTTGCAATATTTTCATTGTTAACATGCAATATATGAATGCATGTCTGGATGATGTGTAATGGGGCAATACCACACCTTAATGTATTCACTGTAAAAGAAAAAGTATGTATCATCTTACTATAAAATAAAGTGGAGAAAACACAAATAAGACTTTTTTCCACACAGGTTTAATCGGCTATTTCCTGATATTCTTCAATGCGTTCTGATATTGACTGGTAATTATGTTTGATACTTTCTTAGACTATTTCTGCCTCTGGCTGATGTGTATTTTCTTTCCAAACTCCACCAGAGCCTATGATTACACAGCATCCTATCTGTGGAAAACGGCAGTGCAGGGATAGGGAAGAAAACTATAGGCATCCAAAAGAGCCCGGCTAGCTCAGTCGGTAGAGCATGAGATTCTTAATCTCAGGGTCGTGGGTTCGAGCCCCACGTTGCGCGAAAACAACTAAAATTGTAGTGCTTTTTGACCAAAAAAATACATCCTATCTGTGGAAAACGGCAGTGCAGGGATAGGGAAGAAAACTATAGGCATCCAAAGGAGCCTGGCTAGCTCAGTCAGTAGAGCATGAGACTCTTAATCTCAGGGTCGTGGGTTCGAGCCCCACGTTGGGCGAAAACAACTAAAATTGTAGTGCTTTTTGACCAAAAAAATACATTGTATCTGTGGAAAACGGCAGTGCAGGGATAGGGAAGAAAACTATGGGCATCCAAAGGAGCCCGGCTTGCTCAGTCGGTAGCGCATGAGACTCTTAATCTCAGGGTCGTGGGTTCGAGCCCCACGTTGGGCGAAAACAGCTAAAATGTTAGTGCTTTTTGACCAAAAAAATAGAAATTGAAAGTCTCTTTACAATATTTGCAATATTTTGATTGTTAACATGCAATATATTAATGCATGTCTGGATGATGTGTAATGGGGCAATACCACACCTTAATGTATTCACTGTAAAAGAAAAAGTATGTATCATCTTACTATAAAATAAAGTGGAGAAAACACAAATAAGACTTTTTTCCACACAGGTTTAATCGGCTATTTCCTGATATTCTTCAATGCGTTCTGATATTGACTGGTAATTGTGTTTGATACTTTCTTAGACTATTTCTGCCTCTGGCTGATGTGTATTTTCTTTCCAAACTCCACCAGAGCCTATGATTACACAGCATCCTATCTGTGGAAAACGGCAGTGCAGGGATAGGGAAGAAAACTATAGGCATCCAAAGGAGCCCGGCTAGCTCAGTCGGTAGAGCATGAGACTCTTAATCTCAGGGTCGTGGGTTCGAGCCCCACGTTGGGCGAAAACAACTAAAATTGTAGTGCTTTTTGACCAAAAAAATACATCCTATCTGTGGAAAACGGCAGGGATAGGGAAGAAAACTATAGGCATCCAAAGGAGCCCGGCTAGCTCAGTCGGTAGAGCATGCGACTCTTAATCTCAGGGTCCTGGGTTCGAGCCCCACGTTGGGCGAAAACAACTAAAATTTTAGTGCTTTTTGACCAAAAAAATAGAAATTGAAAGTCTCTTTGCAATATTTTCATTGTTAACATGCAATATATGAATGCATGTCTGGATGATGTGTAATGGGGCAATACCATACCTTAATGTATTCACTGTAAAAGAAAAAGAATGCATCATCTTACTATAAAATAAAGTGGAGAAAACACAAATAAGACTTTTTTCCACACAGGTTTAATCGGCTATTTCCTGATATTCTTCAATGCGTTCTGATATTGACTGGTAATTGTGTTTGATACTTTCTTAGACTATTTCTGCCTCTGGCTGATGTGTATTTTCTTTCCAAACTCCACCAGAGCCTATGATTACGCAGCATCCTATCTGTGGAAAACGGCAGTGCAGGGATAGGGAAGAAAACTATAGGCATCCAAAAGAGCCCGGCTAGCTCAGTCGGTAGAGCATGAGACTCTTAATCTCAGGGTTGTGGGTTCGAGCCCCACGTTGCGCGAAAACAACTAAAATTGTAGTGCTTTTTGACCAAAAAAATACATCCTATCTGTGGAAAACGGCAGTGCAGGGATAGGGAAGAAAACTATAGGCAGCCAAAGGAGCCTGGCTAGCTCAGTCGGTAGAGCATGAGACTCTTAATCTCAGGGTTGTTGGTTCGAGCCCCACGTTGGGCGAAAACAACTAAAATTGTAGTGCTTTTTGACCAAAAAAATACATTGTATCTGTGGAAAACGGCAGTGCAGGGATAGGGAAGAAAACTATGGGCATCCAAAGGAGCCCGGCTTGCTCAGTCGGTAGCGCATGAGACTCTTAATCTCAGGGTCGTGGGTTCGAGCCCCACGTTGGGCGAAAACAACTAAAATGTTAGTGCTTTTTGACCAAAAAAATAGAAATTGAAAGTCTCTTTACAATATTTGCAATATTTTCATTGTTAACATGCAATATATGAATGCATGTCTGGATGATGTGTAATGGGGCAATACCACACCTTAATGTATTCACTGTAAAAGAAAAAGTATGTATCATCTTACTATAAAATAAAGTGGAGAAAACACAAATAAGACTTTTTTCCACACAGGTTTAATCGGCTATTTCCTGATATTCTTCAATGCGTTCTGATATTGACTGGTAATTGTGTTTGATACTTTCTTAGACTATTTCTGCCTCTGGCTGATGTGTATTTTCTTTCCAAACTCCACCAGAGCCTATGATTACACAGCATCCTATCTGTGGAAAACGGCAGTGCAGGGATAGGGAAGAAAACTATAGGCATCCAAAGGAGCCTGGCTAGCTCAGTCGGTAGAGCATGAGACTCTTAATCTCAGGGTCGTGGGTTCGAGCCCCACGTTGGGCGAAAACAACTAAAATTGTAGTGCTTTTTGACCAAAAAAATACATCCTATCTGTGGAAAACGGCAGGGATAGGGAAGAAAACTATAGGCATCCAAAGGAGCCCGGCTAGCGCAGTCGGTAGAGCATGAGACTCTTAATCTCAGGGTCCTGGGTTCGAGCCCCACGTTGGGCGAAAACAACTAAAATTTTAGTGCTTTTTGACCAAAAAAATAGAAATTGAAAGTCTCTTTGCAATATTTTCATTGTTAACATGCAATATATGAATGCATGTCTGGATGATGTGTAATGGGGCAATACCATACCTTAATGTATTCACTGTAAAAGAAAAAGTATGCATCATCTTACTATAAAATAAAGTGGAGAAAACACAAATAAGACTTTTTTCCACACAGGTTTAATCGGCTATTTCCTGATATTCTTCAATGCGTTCTGATATTGACTGGTAATTGTGTTTGATACTTTCTTAGACTATTTCTGCCTCTGGCTGATGTGTATTTTCTTTCCAAACTCCACCAGAGCCTATGATTACACAGCATCCTATCTGTGGAAAGCGGCAGTGCAGGGATAGGGAAGAAAACTATAGGCATCCAAAGGAGCCCGGCTAGCTCAGTCGGTAGAGCATGAGACTCTTAATCTCAGGGTCGTGGGTTCGAGCCCCACATTGGGCGAAAACAACTAAAATTTTAGTGCTTTTTGACCAAAAAAATAGAAATTGAAAGTCTCTTTACAATATTTGCAATATTTTCATTGTTAACATGCAATATATGAATGCATGTCTGGATGATGTGTAATGGGGCAATACCACACCTTAATGTATTCACTGTAAAAGAAAAAGTATGTATCATCTTACTATAAAATAAAGTGGAGAAAACACAAATAAGACTTTTTTCCACACAGGTTTAATCGGCTATTTCCTGATATTCTTCAATGCGTTCTGATATTGACTGGTAATTATGTTTGATACTTTCTTAGACTATTTCTGCCTCTGGCTGATGTGTATTTTCTTTCCAAACTCCACCAGAGCCTATGATTACACAGCATCCTATCTGTGGAAAACGGCAGTGCAGGGATAGGGAAGAAAACTATAGGCATCCAAAGGAGCCCGGCTAGCTCAGTCGGTAGAGCATGAGACTCTTAATCTCAGAGTCGTGGGTTCGAGCCCCACGTTGCGCGAAAACAACTAAAATTGTAATGCTTTTTGACCAAAAAAATACATCCTATCTGTGGAAAACGGCAGTGCAGGGATAGGGAAGAAAACTATAGGCATCCAAAGGAGCCTGGCTAGCTCAGTCGGTAGAGCATGAGACTCTTAATCTCAGGGTTGTGGGTTCGAGCCCCACGTTGGGCGAAAACAACTAAAATTGTAGTGCTTTTTGACCAAAAAAATACATCCTATCTGTGGAAAACGGCAGTGCAGGGATAGGGAAGAAAACTATAGGCATCCAAAGGAGCCTGGCTAGCTCAGTCGGTAGAGCATGAGACTCTTAATCTCAGGGTCGTGGGTTCAAGCCCCACGTTGGGCGAAAACAACTAAAATTGTAGTGCTTTTTGTCCAAAAAAATACATCCTATCTGTGGAAAACGGCAGTGCAGGGATAGGGAAGAAAACTATAGGCATCCAAAGGAGCCCGGCTAGCTCAGTCGGTAGAGCATGAGACTCTTAATCTCAGGGTCGTGGGTTCGAGCCCCACGTTGGCGAAAACATCTAAAATTTTAATGCTTTTTGACCAAAAAAATAGAAATTGAAAGTCTCTTTACAATATTTGCAATATTTTCATTGTTAACATGCAATATATGAATGCATGTCTGGATGATGTGTAATGGGGCAATACCACACCTTAATGTATTCACTGTAAAAGAAAAAGTATGTATCATCTTACTATAAAATAAAGTGGAGAAAACACAAATAAGACTTTTTTCCACACAGGTTTAATCGGCTATTTCCTGATATTCTTCAATGCGTTCTGATATTGACTGGTAATTGTGTTTGATACTTTCTTAGACTATTTCTGCCTCTGGCTGATGTGTATTTTCTTTCCAAACTCCACCAGAGCCTATGATTACACAGCATCCTATCTGTGGAAAGCGGCAGTGCAGGGATAGGGAAGAAAACTATAGGCATCCAAAGGTGCCCGGCTAGCTCAGTCGGTAGAGCATGAGACTCTTAATCTCAGGGTCGTGGGTTCAAGCCCCACGTTGGGCGAAAACAACTAAAATTGTAGTGCTTTTTGACCAAAAAAATAGAAATTGAAAGTCTCTTTGCAATATTTTCATTGTTAACATGCAATATATGAATGCATGTCTGGATGATGTGTAATGGGGCAATACCACACCTTAATGTATTCACTGTAAAAGAAAAAGTATGTATCATCTTACTATAAAATAAAGTGGAGAAAACACAAATAAGACTTTTTTCCACACAGGTTTAATCGGCTATTTCCTGATATTCTTCAATGCGTTCTGATATTGACTGGTAATTATGTTTGATACTTTCTTAGACTATTTCTGCCTCTGGCTGATGTGTATTTTCTTTCCAAACTCCACCAGAGCCTATGATTACACAGCATCCTATCTGTGGAAAACGGCAGAGCAGGGATAGGGAAGAAAACTATAGGCATCCAAAAGAGCCCGGCTAGCTCAGTCGGTAGAGCATGAGACTCTTAATCTCAGGGTCGTGGGTTCGAGCCCCACGTTGCGCGAAAACAACTAAAATTGTAGTGCTTTTTGACCAAAAAAATACATCCTATCTGTGGAAAACGGCAGTGCAGGGATAGGGAAGAAAACTATAGGCATCCAAAGGAGCCTGGCTAGCTCAGTCGGTAGAGCATGAGACTCTTAATCTCAGGGTGGTGGGTTCGAGCCCCACGTTGGGCGAAAACAACTAAAATTGTAGTGCTTTTTGACCAAAAAAATACATTGTATCTGTGGAAAACGGCAGTGCAGGGATAGGGAAGAAAACTATGGGCATCCAAAGGAGCCCGGCTTGCTCAGTCAGTAGCGCATGAGACTCTTAATCTCAGGGTCGTGGGTTTGAGCCCCACGTTGGGCGAAAACAACTAAAATGTTAGTGCTTTTTGACCAAAAAAATAGAAATTGAAAGTCTCTTTACAATATTTGCAATATTTTGATTGTTAACATGCAATATATTAATGCATGTCTGGATGATGTGTAATGGGGCAATACCACACCTTAATGTATTCACTGTAAAAGAAAAAGTATGTATCATCTTACTATAAAATAAAGTGGAGAAAACACAAATAAGACTTTTTTCCACACAGGTTTAATCGGCTATTTCCTGATATTCTTCAATGCGTTCTGATATTGACTGGTAATTGTGTTTGATACTTTCTTAGACTATTTCTGCCTCTGGCTGATGTGTATTTTCTTTCCAAACTCCACCAGAGCCTATGATTACACAGCATCCTATCTGTGGAAAACGGCAGTGCAGGGATAGGGAAGAAAACTATAGGCATCCAAAGGAGCCCGGCTAGCTCAGTCGGCAGAGCATGAGACTCTTAATCTCAGGGTCGTGGGTTCGAGCCCCACATTGGGCGAAAACAACTAAAATTGTAGTGCTTTTTGACCAAAAAAATACATCCTATCTGTGGAAAACGGCAGGGATAGGGAAGAAAACTATAGGCATCCAAAGGAGCCCGGCTAGCTCAGTCGGTAGAGCATGAGACTCTTAATCTCAGGGTCCTGGGTTCGAGCCCCACGTTGGGAGAAAACAACTAAAATTTTAGTGCTTTTTGACCAAAAAAATAGAAATTCAAAGTCTCTTTGCAATATTTTCATTGTTAACATGCAATATATGAATGCATGTCTGGATGATGTGTAATGGGGCAATACCATACCTTAATGTATTCACTGTAAAAGAAAAAGTATGCATCATCTTACTATAAAATAAAGTGGAGAAAACACAAATAAGACTTTTTTCCACACAGGTTTAATCGGCTATTTCCTGATATTCTTCAATGCGTTCTGATATTGACTGGTAATTGTGTTTGATACTTTCTTAGACTATTTCTGCCTCTGGCTGATGTGTATTTTCTTTCCAAACTCCACCAGAGCCTATGATTACACAGCATCCTATCTGTGGAAAGCGGCAGTGCAGGGATAGGGAAGAAAACTATAGGCATCCAAAGGAGCCCGGCTAGCTCAGTCGGTAGAGCATGAGACTCTTAATCTCAGGGTCGTGGGTTCGAGCCCCACATTGGGCGAAAACAACTAAAATTTTAGTGCTTTTTGACCAAAAAAATAGAAATTGAAAGTCTCTTTACAATATTTGCAATATTTTCATTGTTAACATGCAATATATGAATGCATGTCTGGATGATGTGTAATGGGGCAATACCACACCTTAATGTATTCACTGTAAAAGAAAAAGTATGTATCATCTTACTATAAAATAAAGTGGAGAAAACACAAATAAGACTTTTTTCCACACAGGTTTAATCGGCTATTTCCTGATATTCTTCAATGCGTTCTGATATTGACTGGTAATTATGTTTGATACTTTCTTAGACTATTTCTGCCTCTGGCTGATGTGTATTTTCTTTCCAAACTCCACCAGAGCCTATGATTACACAGCATCCTATCTGTGGAAAACGGCAGTGCAGGGATAGGGAAGAAAACTATAGGCATCCAAAGGAGCCCGGCTAGCTCAGTCGGTAGAGCATGAGACTCTTAATCTCAGAGTCGTGGGTTCGAGCCCCACGTTGCGCGAAAACAACTAAAATTGTAATGCTTTTTGACCAAAAAAATACATCCTATCTGTGGAAAACGGCAGTGCAGGGATAGGGAAGAAAACTATAGGCATCCAAAGGAGCCTGGCTAGCTCAGTCGGTAGAGCATGAGACTCTTAATCTCAGGGTTGTGGGTTCGAGCCCCACGTTGGGCGAAAACAACTAAAATTGTAGTGCTTTTTGACCAAAAAAATACATCCTATCTGTGGAAAACGGCAGTGCAGGGATAGGGAAGAAAACTATAGGCATCCAAAAGAGCCCGGCTAGCTCAGTCGGTAGAGCATGAGACTCTTAATCTCAGGGTTGTGGGTTCGAGCCCCACGTTGCGCGAAAACAACTAAAATTGTAGTGCTTTTTGACCAAAAAAATACATCCTATCTGTGGAAAACGGCAGTGCAGGGATAGGGAAGAAAACTATAGGCATCCAAAGGAGCCTGGCTAGCTCAGTCGGTAGAGCATGAGACTCTTAATCTCAGGGTTGTTGGTTCGAGCCCCACGTTGGGCGAAAACAACTAAAATTGTAGTGCTTTTTGACCAAAAAAATACATTGTATCTGTGGAAAACGGCAGTGCAGGGATAGGGAAGAAAACTATGGGCATCCAAAGGAGCCCGGCTTGCTCAGTCGGTAGCGCATGAGACTCTTAATCTCAGGGTCGTGGGTTCGAGCCCCACGTTGGGCGAAAACAACTAAAATGTTAGTGCTTTTTGACCAAAAAAATAGAAATTGAAAGTCTCTTTACAATATTTGCAATATTTTCATTGTTAACATGCAATATATGAATGCATGTCTGGATGATGTGTAATGGGGCAATACCACACCTTAATGTATTCACTGTAAAAGAAAAAGTATGTATCATCTTACTATAAAATAAAGTGGAGAAAACACAAATAAGACTTTTTTCCACACAGGTTTAATCGGCTATTTCCTGATATTCTTCAATGCGTTCTGATATTGACTGGTAATTGTGTTTGATACTTTCTTAGACTATTTCTGCCTCTGGCTGATGTGTATTTTCTTTCCAAACTCCACCAGAGCCTATGATTACACAGCATCCTATCTGTGGAAAACGGCAGTGCAGGGATAGGGAAGAAAACTATAGGCATCCAAAGGAGCCTGGCTAGCTCAGTCGGTAGAGCATGAGACTCTTAATCTCAGGGTCGTGGGTTCGAGCCCCACGTTGGGCGAAAACAACTAAAATTGTAGTGCTTTTTGACCAAAAAAATACATCCTATCTGTGGAAAACGGCAGGGATAGGGAAGAAAACTATAGGCATCCAAAGGAGCCCGGCTAGCGCAGTCGGTAGAGCATGAGACTCTTAATCTCAGGGTCCTGGGTTCGAGCCCCACGTTGGGCGAAAACAACTAAAATTTTAGTGCTTTTTGACCAAAAAAATAGAAATTGAAAGTCTCTTTGCAATATTTTCATTGTTAACATGCAATATATGAATGCATGTCTGGATGATGTGTAATGGGGCAATACCATACCTTAATGTATTCACTGTAAAAGAAAAAGTATGCATCATCTTACTATAAAATAAAGTGGAGAAAACACAAATAAGACTTTTTTCCACACAGGTTTAATCGGCTATTTCCTGATATTCTTCAATGCGTTCTGATATTGACTGGTAATTGTGTTTGATACTTTCTTAGACTATTTCTGCCTCTGGCTGATGTGTATTTTCTTTCCAAACTCCACCAGAGCCTATGATTACACAGCATCCTATCTGTGGAAAGCGGCAGTGCAGGGATAGGGAAGAAAACTATAGGCATCCAAAGGAGCCCGGCTAGCTCAGTCGGTAGAGCATGAGACTCTTAATCTCAGGGTCGTGGGTTCGAGCCCCACATTGGGCGAAAACAACTAAAATTTTAGTGCTTTTTGACCAAAAAAATAGAAATTGAAAGTCTCTTTACAATATTTGCAATATTTTCATTGTTAACATGCAATATATGAATGCATGTCTGGATGATGTGTAATGGGGCAATACCACACCTTAATGTATTCACTGTAAAAGAAAAAGTATGTATCATCTTACTATAAAATAAAGTGGAGAAAACACAAATAAGACTTTTTTCCACACAGGTTTAATCGGCTATTTCCTGATATTCTTCAATGCGTTCTGATATTGACTGGTAATTATGTTTGATACTTTCTTAGACTATTTCTGCCTCTGGCTGATGTGTATTTTCTTTCCAAACTCCACCAGAGCCTATGATTACACAGCATCCTATCTGTGGAAAACGGCAGTGCAGGGATAGGGAAGAAAACTATAGGCATCCAAAGGAGCCCGGCTAGCTCAGTCGGTAGAGCATGAGACTCTTAATCTCAGAGTCGTGGGTTCGAGCCCCACGTTGCGCGAAAACAACTAAAATTGTAATGCTTTTTGACCAAAAAAATACATCCTATCTGTGGAAAACGGCAGTGCAGGGATAGGGAAGAAAACTATAGGCATCCAAAGGAGCCTGGCTAGCTCAGTCGGTAGAGCATGAGACTCTTAATCTCAGGGTTGTGGGTTCGAGCCCCACGTTGGGCGAAAACAACTAAAATTGTAGTGCTTTTTGACCAAAAAAATACATCCTATCTGTGGAAAACGGCAGTGCAGGGATAGGGAAGAAAACTATAGGCATCCAAAGGAGCCTGGCTAGCTCAGTCGGTAGAGCATGAGACTCTTAATCTCAGGGTCGTGGGTTCAAGCCCCACGTTGGGCGAAAACAACTAAAATTGTAGTGCTTTTTGTCCAAAAAAATACATCCTATCTGTGGAAAACGGCAGTGCAGGGATAGGGAAGAAAACTATAGGCATCCAAAGGAGCCCGGCTAGCTCAGTCGGTAGAGCATGAGACTCTTAATCTCAGGGTCGTGGGTTCGAGCCCCACGTTGGCGAAAACATCTAAAATTTTAATGCTTTTTGACCAAAAAAATAGAAATTGAAAGTCTCTTTACAATATTTGCAATATTTTCATTGTTAACATGCAATATATGAATGCATGTCTGGATGATGTGTAATGGGGCAATACCACACCTTAATGTATTCACTGTAAAAGAAAAAGTATGTATCATCTTACTATAAAATAAAGTGGAGAAAACACAAATAAGACTTTTTTCCACACAGGTTTAATCGGCTATTTCCTGATATTCTTCAATGCGTTCTGATATTGACTGGTAATTGTGTTTGATACTTTCTTAGACTATTTCTGCCTCTGGCTGATGTGTATTTTCTTTCCAAACTCCACCAGAGCCTATGATTACACAGCATCCTATCTGTGGAAAGCGGCAGTGCAGGGATAGGGAAGAAAACTATAGGCATCCAAAGGTGCCCGGCTAGCTCAGTCGGTAGAGCATGAGACTCTTAATCTCAGGGTCGTGGGTTCAAGCCCCACGTTGGGCGAAAACAACTAAAATTGTAGTGCTTTTTGACCAAAAAAATAGAAATTGAAAGTCTCTTTGCAATATTTTCATTGTTAACATGCAATATATGAATGCATGTCTGGATGATGTGTAATGGGGCAATACCACACCTTAATGTATTCACTGTAAAAGAAAAAGTATGTATCATCTTACTATAAAATAAAGTGGAGAAAACACAAATAAGACTTTTTTCCACACAGGTTTAATCGGCTATTTCCTGATATTCTTCAATGCGTTCTGATATTGACTGGTAATTATGTTTGATACTTTCTTAGACTATTTCTGCCTCTGGCTGATGTGTATTTTCTTTCCAAACTCCACCAGAGCCTATGATTACACAGCATCCTATCTGTGGAAAACGGCAGAGCAGGGATAGGGAAGAAAACTATAGGCATCCAAAAGAGCCCGGCTAGCTCAGTCGGTAGAGCATGAGACTCTTAATCTCAGGGTCGTGGGTTCGAGCCCCACGTTGCGCGAAAACAACTAAAATTGTAGTGCTTTTTGACCAAAAAAATACATCCTATCTGTGGAAAACGGCAGTGCAGGGATAGGGAAGAAAACTATAGGCATCCAAAGGAGCCTGGCTAGCTCAGTCGGTAGAGCATGAGACTCTTAATCTCAGGGTGGTGGGTTCGAGCCCCACGTTGGGCGAAAACAACTAAAATTGTAGTGCTTTTTGACCAAAAAAATACATTGTATCTGTGGAAAACGGCAGTGCAGGGATAGGGAAGAAAACTATGGGCATCCAAAGGAGCCCGGCTTGCTCAGTCAGTAGCGCATGAGACTCTTAATCTCAGGGTCGTGGGTTTGAGCCCCACGTTGGGCGAAAACAACTAAAATGTTAGTGCTTTTTGACCAAAAAAATAGAAATTGAAAGTCTCTTTACAATATTTGCAATATTTTGATTGTTAACATGCAATATATTAATGCATGTCTGGATGATGTGTAATGGGGCAATACCACACCTTAATGTATTCACTGTAAAAGAAAAAGTATGTATCATCTTACTATAAAATAAAGTGGAGAAAACACAAATAAGACTTTTTTCCACACAGGTTTAATCGGCTATTTCCTGATATTCTTCAATGCGTTCTGATATTGACTGGTAATTGTGTTTGATACTTTCTTAGACTATTTCTGCCTCTGGCTGATGTGTATTTTCTTTCCAAACTCCACCAGAGCCTATGATTACACAGCATCCTATCTGTGGAAAACGGCAGTGCAGGGATAGGGAAGAAAACTATAGGCATCCAAAGGAGCCCGGCTAGCTCAGTCGGCAGAGCATGAGACTCTTAATCTCAGGGTCGTGGGTTCGAGCCCCACATTGGGCGAAAACAACTAAAATTGTAGTGCTTTTTGACCAAAAAAATACATCCTATCTGTGGAAAACGGCAGGGATAGGGAAGAAAACTATAGGCATCCAAAGGAGCCCGGCTAGCTCAGTCGGTAGAGCATGAGACTCTTAATCTCAGGGTCCTGGGTTCGAGCCCCACGTTGGGAGAAAACAACTAAAATTTTAGTGCTTTTTGACCAAAAAAATAGAAATTCAAAGTCTCTTTGCAATATTTTCATTGTTAACATGCAATATATGAATGCATGTCTGGATGATGTGTAATGGGGCAATACCATACCTTAATGTATTCACTGTAAAAGAAAAAGTATGCATCATCTTACTATAAAATAAAGTGGAGAAAACACAAATAAGACTTTTTTCACACAGGTTTAATCGGCTATTTCCTGATATTCTTCAATGCGTTCTGATATTGACTGGTAATTGTGTTTGATACTTTCTTAGACTATTTCTGCCTCTGGCTGATGTGTATTTTCTTTCCAAACTCCAACAGAGCCTATGATTACACAGCATCCTATCTGTGGAAAACGGCAGTGCAGGGATAGGGAAGAAAACTATAGGCATCCAAAAGAGCCCGGCTAGCTCAGTCGGTAGAGCATGAGACTCTTAATCTCAGGGTCGTGGGTTCGAGCCCCACGTTGCGCGAAAACAACTAAAATTGTAGTGCTTTTTGACCAAAAAAATACATCCTATCTGTGGAAAACGGCAGTGCAGGGATAGGGAAGAAAACTATAGGCATCCAAAGGAGCCTGGCTAGCTCAGTCGGTAGAGCATGAGACTCTTAATCTCAGGGTCGTGGGTTCGAGCCCCACGTTGGGCAAAAACAACTAAAATTGTAGTGCTTTTTGACCAAAAAAATACATTGTATCTGTGGAAAACGGCAGTGCAGGGATAGGGAAGAAAACTATGGGCATCCAAAGGAGCCCGGCTTGCTCAGTCGGTAGCACATGAGACTCTTAATCTCAGGGTCTTGGGTTCGAGCCCCACGTTGGGCGAAAACAACTAAAATGTTAGTGCTTTTTGACCAAAAAAATAGAAATTGAAAGTCTCTTTACAATATTTGCAATATTTTGATTGTTAACATGCAATATATGAATGCATGTCTGGATGATGTGTAATGGGGCAATACCACACCTTAATGTATTCACTGTAAAAGAAAAAGTATGTATCATCTTACTATAAAATAAAGTGGAGAAAACACAAATAAGACTTTTTTCCACACAGGTTTAATCGGCTATTTCCTGATATTCTTCAATGCGTTCTGATATTGACTGGTAATTGTGTTTGATACTTTCTTAGACTATTTCTGCCTCTGGCTGATGTGTATTTTCTTTCCAAACTCCACTAGAGCCTATGATTACACAGCATCCTATCTGTGGAAAACGGCAGTGCAGGGATAGGGAAGAAAACTATAGGCATCCAAAGGAGCCCGGCTAGCTCAGTCGGTAGAGCATGAGACTCTTAATCTCAGGGTCGTGGGTTCGAGCCCCACGTTGGGCGAGCACAACTAAAATTGTAGTGCTTTTTGACCAAAAAAATACATCCTATCTGTGGAAAACGGCAGTGCAGGGATAGGGAAGAAAACTATGGGCATCCAAAGGAGCCCGGCTTGCTCAGTCGGTAGCGCATGAGACTCTTAATCTCAGGGTCGTGGGTTCGAGCCCCACGTTGGGCGAAAACAACTAAAATTTTAGTGCTTTTTGACCAAAAAAATAGAAATTGAAAGTCTCTTTACAATATTTGCAATATTTTCATTGTTAACATGCAATATATGAATGCATGTCTGGATGATGTGTAATGGGGCAATACCATACCTTAATGTATTCACTGTAAAAGAAAAAGTATGCATCATCTTACTATAAAATGGAGAAAACACAAATAAGACTTTTTTCCACACAGGTTTAATCGGCTATTTCCTGATATTCTTCAATGCGTTCTGATATTGACTGGTAATTGTGTTTGATACTTTCTTAGACTATTTCTGCCTCTGGCTGATGTGTATTTTCTTTCCAAACTCCACCAGAGCCTATGATTACACAGCATCCTATCTGTGGAAAGCGGCAGTGCAGGGATAGGGAAGAAAACTATAGTCATCCAAAGGAGCCCGGCTAGCTCAGTCGGTAGAGCATGAGAATCTTAATCTCAGGGTCGTGGGTTCGAGCCCCACGTTGGGTGAAAACAACTAAAATTTTAGTGCTTTTTGACCAAAAAAATAGAAATTGAAAGTCTCTTTACAATATTTGCAATATTTTCATTGTTAACATGCAATATATGAATGCATGTCTGGATGATGTGTAATGGGGCAATACCACACCTTAATGTATTCACTGTAAAAGAAAAAGTATGTATCATCTTACTATAAAATAAAGTGGAGAAAACACAAATAAGACTTTTTTCCACACAGGTTTAATCGGCTATTTCCTGATATTCTTCAATGCGTTCTGATATTGACTGGTAATTGTGTTTGATACTTTCTTAGACTATTTCTGCCTCTGGCTGATGTGTATTTTCTTTCCAAACTCCACCAGAGCCTATGATTACACAGCATCCTATCTGTGGAAAGCGGCAGTGCAGGGATAGGGAAGAAAACTATATGCATCCAAAGGAATCCGGCTAGCTCAGTCGGTAGAGCATGAGACTCTTCATTTCAGGGTCGTGGGTTCGAGCCCCGCGTTGGGCGAAAACAACTAAAATTTTAGTGCTTTTTGACCAAAAAAATAGAAATTGAAAGTCTCTTTGCAATATTTTCATTGTTAACATGCAATATATGAATGCATGTCTGGATGATGTGTAATGGGGCAATACCACACCTTAATGTATTCACTGTAAAAGAAAAAGTATGTATCATCTTACTATAAAATAAAGTGGAGAAAACACAAATAAGACTTTTTTCCACACAGGTTTAATCGGCTATTTCCTGATATTCTTCAATGCGTTCTGATATTGACTGGTAATTGTGTTTGATACTTTCTTAGACTATTTCTGCCTCTGGCTGATGTGTATTTTCTTTCCAAACTCCACCAGAGCCTATGATTACACAGCATCCTATCTGTGGAAAGCGGCAGTGCAGGGATAGGGAAGAAAACTATAGGCATCCAAAGGAGCCCGGCTAGCTCAGTCGGTAGAGCATGAGACTCTTAATCTCAGGGTCGTGGGTTCGAGCCCCACGTTGGGCGAAAACAACTAAAATTTTAGTGCTTTTTGACCAAAAAAATAGAAATTGAAAGTCTCTTTACAATATTTGCAATATTTTCATTGTTAACATGCAATATATGAATGCATGTCTGGATGATGTGTAATGGGGCAATACCACACCTTAATGTATTCACTGTAAAAGAAAAAGTATGTATCATCTTACTATAAAATAAAGTGGAGGAAACACAAATAAGACTTTTTTCCACACAGGTTTAATCGGCTATTTCCTGATATTCTTCAATGCGTTCTGATATTGACTGGTAATTGTGTTTGATACTTTCTTAGACTATTTCTGCCTCTGGCTGATGTGTATTTTCTTTCCAAGCTCCACCAGAGCCTATGATTACACAGCATCCTATCTGTGGAAAGCGGCAGTGCAGGGATAGGGAAGAAAACTATAGGCATCCAAAGGAGCCCGGCTAGCTCAGTCGGTAGAGCATGAGACTCTTAATCTCAGGGTCGTGGGTTCAAGCCCCACGTTGGGCGAAAACAACTAAAATAGTAGTGCTTTTTGACCAAAAAAATACATTGTATCTGTGGAAAACGGCAGTGCAGGGATAGGGAAGAAAACTATGGGCATCCGAAGGAGCCCGGCTTGCTCAGTCGGTAGCGCATGAGACTCTTAATCTCAGGGTCGTGGGTTCGAGCCCCACGTTGGGCGAAAACAACTAAAATTTTAGTGCTTTTTGACCAAAAAAATAGAAATTGAAAGTCTCTTTACAATATTTGCAATATTTTCATTGTTAACATGCAATATATGAATGCATGTCTGGATGATGTGTAATGGGGCAATACCACACCTTAATGTATTCACTGTAAAAGAAAAAGTATGTATCATCTTACTATAAAATAAAGTGGAGAAAACACAAATACGACTTTTTTCCACACAGGTTTAATCGGCTATTTCCTGATATTCTTCAATGCGTTCTGATATTGACTGGTAATTGTGTTTGATACTTTCTTAGACTATTTCTGCCTCTGGCTGATGTGTATTTTCTTTCCAAACTCCACCAGAGCCTATGATTACACAGCATCCTATCTGTGGAAAGCGGCAGTGCAGGGATAGGGAAGAAAACTATAGGCATCCAAAGGAGCCCGGCTAGCTCAGTCGGTAGAGCATGAGACTCTTAATCTCAGGGTCGTGGGTTCGAGCCCCACATTGGGCGAAAACAACTAAAATTTTAGTGCTTTTTGACCAAAAAAATAGAAATTGAAAGTCTCTTTACAATATTTGCAATATTTTCATTGTTAACATGCAATATATGAATGCATGTCTGGATGATGTGTAATGGGGCAATACCACACCTTAATGTATTCACTGTAAAAGAAAAAGTATGTATCATCTTACTATAAAATAAAGTGGAGAAAACACAAATAAGACTTTTTTCCACACAGGTTTAATCGGCTATTTCCTGATATTCTTCAATGCGTTCTGATATTGACTGGTAATTATGTTTGATACTTTCTTAGACTATTTCTGCCTCTGGCTGATGTGTATTTTCTTTCCAAACTCCACCAGAGCCTATGATTACACAGCATCCTATCTGTGGAAAACGGCAGTGCAGGGATAGGGAAGAAAACTATAGGCATCCAAAGGAGCCCGGCTAGCTCAGTCGGTAGAGCATGAGACTCTTAATCTCAGAGTCGTGGGTTCGAGCCCCACGTTGCGCGAAAACAACTAAAATTGTAATGCTTTTTGACCAAAAAAATACATCCTATCTGTGGAAAACGGCAGTGCAGGGATAGGGAAGAAAACTATAGGCATCCAAAGGAGCCTGGCTAGCTCAGTCGGTAGAGCATGAGACTCTTAATCTCAGGGTTGTGGGTTCGAGCCCCACGTTGGGCGAAAACAACTAAAATTGTAGTGCTTTTTGACCAAAAAAATACATCCTATCTGTGGAAAACGGCAGTGCAGGGATAGGGAAGAAAACTATAGGCATCCAAAGGAGCCTGGCTAGCTCAGTCGGTAGAGCATGAGACTCTTAATCTCAGGGTCGTGGGTTCAAGCCCCACGTTGGGCGAAAACAACTAAAATTGTAGTGCTTTTTGTCCAAAAAAATACATCCTATCTGTGGAAAACGGCAGTGCAGGGATAGGGAAGAAAACTATAGGCATCCAAAGGAGCCCGGCTAGCTCAGTCGGTAGAGCATGAGACTCTTAATCTCAGGGTCGTGGGTTCGAGCCCCACGTTGGCGAAAACATCTAAAATTTTAATGCTTTTTGACCAAAAAAATAGAAATTGAAAGTCTCTTTACAATATTTGCAATATTTTCATTGTTAACATGCAATATATGAATGCATGTCTGGATGATGTGTAATGGGGCAATACCACACCTTAATGTATTCACTGTAAAAGAAAAAGTATGTATCATCTTACTATAAAATAAAGTGGAGAAAACACAAATAAGACTTTTTTCCACACAGGTTTAATCGGCTATTTCCTGATATTCTTCAATGCGTTCTGATATTGACTGGTAATTGTGTTTGATACTTTCTTAGACTATTTCTGCCTCTGGCTGATGTGTATTTTCTTTCCAAACTCCACCAGAGCCTATGATTACACAGCATCCTATCTGTGGAAAGCGGCAGTGCAGGGATAGGGAAGAAAACTATAGGCATCCAAAGGTGCCCGGCTAGCTCAGTCGGTAGAGCATGAGACTCTTAATCTCAGGGTCGTGGGTTCAAGCCCCACGTTGGGCGAAAACAACTAAAATTGTAGTGCTTTTTGACCAAAAAAATAGAAATTGAAAGTCTCTTTGCAATATTTTCATTGTTAACATGCAATATATGAATGCATGTCTGGATGATGTGTAATGGGGCAATACCACACCTTAATGTATTCACTGTAAAAGAAAAAGTATGTATCATCTTACTATAAAATAAAGTGGAGAAAACACAAATAAGACTTTTTTCCACACAGGTTTAATCGGCTATTTCCTGATATTCTTCAATGCGTTCTGATATTGACTGGTAATTATGTTTGATACTTTCTTAGACTATTTCTGCCTCTGGCTGATGTGTATTTTCTTTCCAAACTCCACCAGAGCCTATGATTACACAGCATCCTATCTGTGGAAAACGGCAGAGCAGGGATAGGGAAGAAAACTATAGGCATCCAAAAGAGCCCGGCTAGCTCAGTCGGTAGAGCATGAGACTCTTAATCTCAGGGTCGTGGGTTCGAGCCCCACGTTGCGCGAAAACAACTAAAATTGTAGTGCTTTTTGACCAAAAAAATACATCCTATCTGTGGAAAACGGCAGTGCAGGGATAGGGAAGAAAACTATAGGCATCCAAAGGAGCCTGGCTAGCTCAGTCGGTAGAGCATGAGACTCTTAATCTCAGGGTGGTGGGTTCGAGCCCCACGTTGGGCGAAAACAACTAAAATTGTAGTGCTTTTTGACCAAAAAAATACATTGTATCTGTGGAAAACGGCAGTGCAGGGATAGGGAAGAAAACTATGGGCATCCAAAGGAGCCCGGCTTGCTCAGTCAGTAGCGCATGAGACTCTTAATCTCAGGGTCGTGGGTTTGAGCCCCACGTTGGGCGAAAACAACTAAAATGTTAGTGCTTTTTGACCAAAAAAATAGAAATTGAAAGTCTCTTTACAATATTTGCAATATTTTGATTGTTAACATGCAATATATTAATGCATGTCTGGATGATGTGTAATGGGGCAATACCACACCTTAATGTATTCACTGTAAAAGAAAAAGTATGTATCATCTTACTATAAAATAAAGTGGAGAAAACACAAATAAGACTTTTTTCCACACAGGTTTAATCGGCTATTTCCTGATATTCTTCAATGCGTTCTGATATTGACTGGTAATTGTGTTTGATACTTTCTTAGACTATTTCTGCCTCTGGCTGATGTGTATTTTCTTTCCAAACTCCACCAGAGCCTATGATTACACAGCATCCTATCTGTGGAAAACGGCAGTGCAGGGATAGGGAAGAAAACTATAGGCATCCAAAGGAGCCCGGCTAGCTCAGTCGGCAGAGCATGAGACTCTTAATCTCAGGGTCGTGGGTTCGAGCCCCACATTGGGCGAAAACAACTAAAATTGTAGTGCTTTTTGACCAAAAAAATACATCCTATCTGTGGAAAACGGCAGGGATAGGGAAGAAAACTATAGGCATCCAAAGGAGCCCGGCTAGCTCAGTCGGTAGAGCATGAGACTCTTAATCTCAGGGTCCTGGGTTCGAGCCCCACGTTGGGAGAAAACAACTAAAATTTTAGTGCTTTTTGACCAAAAAAATAGAAATTCAAAGTCTCTTTGCAATATTTTCATTGTTAACATGCAATATATGAATGCATGTCTGGATGATGTGTAATGGGGCAATACCATACCTTAATGTATTCACTGTAAAAGAAAAAGTATGCATCATCTTACTATAAAATAAAGTGGAGAAAACACAAATAAGACTTTTTTCACACAGGTTTAATCGGCTATTTCCTGATATTCTTCAATGCGTTCTGATATTGACTGGTAATTGTGTTTGATACTTTCTTAGACTATTTCTGCCTCTGGCTGATGTGTATTTTCTTTCCAAACTCCAACAGAGCCTATGATTACACAGCATCCTATCTGTGGAAAACGGCAGTGCAGGGATAGGGAAGAAAACTATAGGCATCCAAAAGAGCCCGGCTAGCTCAGTCGGTAGAGCATGAGACTCTTAATCTCAGGGTCGTGGGTTCGAGCCCCACGTTGCGCGAAAACAACTAAAATTGTAGTGCTTTTTGACCAAAAAAATACATCCTATCTGTGGAAAACGGCAGTGCAGGGATAGGGAAGAAAACTATAGGCATCCAAAGGAGCCTGGCTAGCTCAGTCGGTAGAGCATGAGACTCTTAATCTCAGGGTCGTGGGTTCGAGCCCCACGTTGGGCAAAAACAACTAAAATTGTAGTGCTTTTTGACCAAAAAAATACATTGTATCTGTGGAAAACGGCAGTGCAGGGATAGGGAAGAAAACTATGGGCATCCAAAGGAGCCCGGCTTGCTCAGTCGGTAGCACATGAGACTCTTAATCTCAGGGTCTTGGGTTCGAGCCCCACGTTGGGCGAAAACAACTAAAATGTTAGTGCTTTTTGACCAAAAAAATAGAAATTGAAAGTCTCTTTACAATATTTGCAATATTTTGATTGTTAACATGCAATATATGAATGCATGTCTGGATGATGTGTAATGGGGCAATACCACACCTTAATGTATTCACTGTAAAAGAAAAAGTATGTATCATCTTACTATAAAATAAAGTGGAGAAAACACAAATAAGACTTTTTTCCACACAGGTTTAATCGGCTATTTCCTGATATTCTTCAATGCGTTCTGATATTGACTGGTAATTGTGTTTGATACTTTCTTAGACTATTTCTGCCTCTGGCTGATGTGTATTTTCTTTCCAAACTCCACTAGAGCCTATGATTACACAGCATCCTATCTGTGGAAAACGGCAGTGCAGGGATAGGGAAGAAAACTATAGGCATCCAAAGGAGCCCGGCTAGCTCAGTCGGTAGAGCATGAGACTCTTAATCTCAGGGTCGTGGGTTCGAGCCCCACGTTGGGCGAGCACAACTAAAATTGTAGTGCTTTTTGACCAAAAAAATACATCCTATCTGTGGAAAACGGCAGTGCAGGGATAGGGAAGAAAACTATGGGCATCCAAAGGAGCCCGGCTTGCTCAGTCGGTAGCGCATGAGACTCTTAATCTCAGGGTCGTGGGTTCGAGCCCCACGTTGGGCGAAAACAACTAAAATTTTAGTGCTTTTTGACCAAAAAAATAGAAATTGAAAGTCTCTTTACAATATTTGCAATATTTTCATTGTTAACATGCAATATATGAATGCATGTCTGGATGATGTGTAATGGGGCAATACCATACCTTAATGTATTCACTGTAAAAGAAAAAGTATGCATCATCTTACTATAAAATGGAGAAAACACAAATAAGACTTTTTTCCACACAGGTTTAATCGGCTATTTCCTGATATTCTTCAATGCGTTCTGATATTGACTGGTAATTGTGTTTGATACTTTCTTAGACTATTTCTGCCTCTGGCTGATGTGTATTTTCTTTCCAAACTCCACCAGAGCCTATGATTACACAGCATCCTATCTGTGGAAAGCGGCAGTGCAGGGATAGGGAAGAAAACTATAGTCATCCAAAGGAGCCCGGCTAGCTCAGTCGGTAGAGCATGAGAATCTTAATCTCAGGGTCGTGGGTTCGAGCCCCACGTTGGGTGAAAACAACTAAAATTTTAGTGCTTTTTGACCAAAAAAATAGAAATTGAAAGTCTCTTTACAATATTTGCAATATTTTCATTGTTAACATGCAATATATGAATGCATGTCTGGATGATGTGTAATGGGGCAATACCACACCTTAATGTATTCACTGTAAAAGAAAAAGTATGTATCATCTTACTATAAAATAAAGTGGAGAAAACACAAATGAGACTTTTTTCCACACAGGTTTAATCGGCTATTTCCTGATATTCTTCAATGCGTTCTGATATTGACTGGTAATTGTGTTTGATACTTTCTTAGACTATTTCTGCCTCTGGCTGATGTGTATTTTCTTTCCAAACTCCACCAGAGCCTATGATTACACAGCATCCTATCTGTGGAAAGCGGCAGTGCAGGGATAGGGAAGAAAACTATATGCATCCAAAGGAATCCGGCTAGCTCAGTCGGTAGAGCATGAGACTCTTCATTTCAGGGTCGTGGGTTCGAGCCCCGCGTTGGGCGAAAACAACTAAAATTTT
>NC_090928.1:528511494-528733994 GCF_040938575.1 Ambystoma mexicanum | reverse complement strand
GGCTATTTCCTGATATTCTTCAATGCGTTCTGATATTGACTGGTAATTGTGTTTGATACTTTCTTAGACTATTTCTGCCTCTGGCTGATGTGTATTTTCTTTCCAAACTCCACCAGAGCCTATGATTACACAGCATCCTATCTGTGGAAAGCGGCAGTGCAGGGATAGGGAAGAAAACTATAGGCATCCAAAGGAACCTGGCTAGCTCAGTCGGTAGAGCATGAAACTCTTCATTTCAGGGTCGTGGGTTCGAGCCCCGCGTTGGGCGAAAACAACTAAAATTTTAGTGCTTTTTGACCAAAAAAATAGAAATTGAAAGTCTCTTTGCAATATTTTCATTGTTAACATGCAATATATGAATGCATGTCTGGATGATGTGTAATGGGGCAATACCATACCTTAATGTATTCACTGTAAAAGAAAAAGTATGCATCATCTTACTATAAAATAAAGTGGAGAAAACACAAATAAGACTTTTTTCCACACAGGTTTAATCGGCTATTTCCTGATATTCTTCAATGCGTTCTGATATTGACTGGTAATTGTGTTTGATACTTTCTTAGACTATTTCTGCCTCTGGCTGATGTGTATTTTCTTTCCATACTCCACCAGAGCCTATGATTACACAGCATCCTATCTGTGGAAAATGGCAGTGCAGGGATAGGGAAGAAAACTATAGGTATCCAAAGGAGCCCGGCTAGCTCAGTCGGTAGAGCATGAGACTCTTAATCTCAGGGTCGTGGGTTCGAGCCCCACGTTGGGCGAAAACAACTAAAATTTTAGTGCTTTTTGACCAAAAAAATAGAAATTGAAAGTCTCTTTACAATATTTGCAATATTTTCATTGTTAACATGCAATATATGAATGCATGTCTGGATGATGTGTAATGGGGCAATACCACACCTTAATGTATTCACTGTAAAAGAAAAAGTATGTATCATCTTACTATAAAATAAAGTGGAGAAAACACAAATAAGACTTTTTTCCACACAGGTTTAATCGGCTATTTCCTGATATTCTTCAATGCGTTCTGATATTGACTGGTAATTGTGTTTGATACTTTCTTAGACTATTTCTGCCTCTGGCTGATGTGTATTTTCTTTCCAAACTCCACCAGAGCCTATGATTACACAGCATCCTATCTGTGGAAAGCGGCAGTGCAGGGATAGGGAAGAAAACTATAGTCATCCAAAGGAGCCCGGCTAGCTCAGTCGGTAGAGCATGAGACTCTTAATCTCAGGGTCGTGGGTTCGAGCCCCACGTTGGGCGAAAACAACTAAAATTGTAGTGCTTTTTGACCAAAAAAAACATCGTATCTGTGGAAAACGGCAGTGCAGGGATAGGGAAGAAAACTATGGGCATCCGAAGGAGCCCGGCTTGCTCAGTCGGTAGCGCATGAGACTCTTAATCTCAGGGTCGTGGGTTTGAGCCCCACGTTGGGCGAAAACAACTAAAATTTTAGTGCTTTTTGACCAAAAAAATAGAAATTGAAAGTCTCTTTACAATATTTGCAATATTTTGATTGTTAACATGCAATATATGAATGCATGTCTGGATGATGTGTAATGGGGCAATACCACACCTTAATGTATTCGGCAGTGCAGGGATAGGGAAGAAAACGTTGGGCGAAAACAACTAAAATTTTCGTGCTTTTTGACCAAAAAAATAGAAATTGAAAGTCTCTTTACAATATTTGCAATATTTTCATTGTTAACATGCAATATATGAATGCATGTCTGGATGATGTGTAATGGGGCAATGCCACACCTTAATGTATTCACTGTAAAAGAAAAAGTATGTATCATCTTACTATAAAATAAAGTGGAGAAAACACAAATAAGACTTTTTTCCACACAGGTTTAATCGGCTATTTCCTGATATTCTTCAATGCGTTCTGATATTGACTGGTAATTGTGTTTGATACTTTCTTAGACTATTTCTGCCTCTGGCTGATGTGTATTTTCTTTCCAAACTCCACCAGAGCCTATGATTACACAGCATCCTATCTGTGGAAAACGGCAGTGCAGGGATAGGGAAGAAAACTATAGGTATCCAACGGAGCCCGGCTAGCTCAGTCGGTAGAGCATGAGACTCTTAATCTCAGGGTCGTGGGTTCGAGCCCCACGTTGGGCGAAAACAACTAAAATTTTAGTGCTTTTTGACCAAAAAAATAGAAATTGAAAGTCTCTTTACAATATTTGCAATATTTTCATTGTTAACATGCAATATATGAATGCATGTCTGGATGATGTGTAATGGGGCAATACCACACCTTAATGTATTCACTGTAAAAGAAAAAGTATGTATCATCTTACTATAAAATAAAGTGGAGAAAACACAAATAAGACTTTTTTCCACACAGGTTTAATCGGCTATTTCCTGATATTCTTCAATGCGTTCTGATATTGACTGGTAATTGTGTTTGATACTTTCTTAGACTATTTCTGCCTCTGGCTGATGTGTATTTTCTTTCCAAACTCCACCAGAGCCTATGATTACACAGCATCCTATCTGTGGAAAACGGCAGTGCAGGGATAGGGAAGAAAACTATAGGTATCCAACGGAGCCCGGCTAGCTCAGTCGGTAGAGCAAGAGACTCTTAATCTCAGGGTCGTGGGTTCGAGCCCCACGTTGGGCGAAAACAACTAAAATTTTAGTGCTTTTTGACCAAAAAAATAGAAATTGAAAGTCTCTTTACAATATTTGCAATATTTTGATTGTTAACATGCAATATATGAATGCATGTCTGGATGATGTGTAATGGGGCAATACCACACCTTAATGTATTCGGCAGTGCAGGGATAGGGAAGAAAACGTTGGGCGAAAACAACTAAAATTTTCGTGCTTTTTGACCAAAAAAATAGAAATTGAAAGTCTCTTTACAATATTTGCAATATTTTCATTGTTAACATGCAATATATGAATGCATGTCTGGATGATGTGTAATGGGGCAATGCCACACCTTAATGTATTCACTGTAAAAGAAAAAGTATGTATCATCTTACTATAAAATAAAGTGGAGAAAACACAAATAAGACTTTTTTCCACACAGGTTTAATCGGCTATTTCCTGATATTCTTCAATGCGTTCTGATATTGACTGGTAATTGTGTTTGATACTTTCTTAGACTATTTCTGCCTCTGGCTGATGTGTATTTTCTTTCCAAACTCCACCAGAGCCTATGATTACACAGCATCCTATCTGTGGAAAACGGCAGTGCAGGGATAGGGAAGAAAACTATAGGTATCCAACGGAGCCCGGCTAGCTCAGTCGGTAGAGCATGAGACTCTTAATCTCAGGGTCGTGGGTTCGAGCCCCACGTTGGGCGAAAACAACTAAAATTTTAGTGCTTTTTGACCAAAAAAATAGAAATTGAAAGTCTCTTTACAATATTTGCAATATTTTCATTGTTAACATGCAATATATGAATGCATGACTGGATGATGTGTAATGGGGCAATACCACACCTTAATGTATTCACTGTAAAAGAAAAAGTATGTATCATCTTACTATAAAATAAAGTGGAGAAAACACAAATAAGACTTTTTTCCACACAGGTTTAATCGGCTATTTCCTGATATTCTTCAATGCGTTCTGATATTGACTGGTAATTGTGTTTGATACTTTCTTAGACTATTTCTGCCTCTGGCTGATGTGTATTTTCTTTCCAAACTCCACCAGAGCCTATGATTACACAGCATCCTATCTGTGGAAAACGGCAGTGCAGGGATAGGGAAGAAAACTATAGGCATCCAAAGGAGCCCGGCTAGCTCAGTCGGTAGAGCATGAGACTCTTAATCTCAGGGTCGTGGGTTCGAGCCCCACGTTGGGCGAAAACAACTAAAATTGTAGTGCTTTTTGACCAAAAAAATACATCCTATCTGTGGAAAACAGCAGGGATAGGGAAGAAAACTATAGGCATCCAAAGGAGCCCGGCTAGCTCAGTCGGTAGAGCATGAGACTCTTTATCTCAGGGTACTGGGTTCGAGCCCCACGTTGGGCGAAAACAACTAAAATGTTAGTGCTTTTTGACCAAAAAAATAGAAATTGAAAGTCTCTTTGCAATATTTGCAATATTTTGATTGTTAACATGCAATATATGAATGCATGTCTGGATGATGTGTAATGGGGCAATACCACACCTTAATGTATTCACTGTAAAAGAAAAAGTATGTATCATCTTACTATAAAATAAAGTGGAGAAAACACAAATAAGACTTTTTTCCACACAGGTTTAATCCGCTATTTCCTGATATTCTTCAATGCGTTCTGATATTGACTGGTAATTGTGTTTGATACTTTCTTAGACTATTTCTGCCTCTGGCTGATGTGTATTTTCTTTCCAAACTCCACCAGAGCCTATGATTACACAGCATCCTATCTGTGGAAAACGGCAGTGCAGGGATAGGGAAGAAAACTATAGGCATCCAAAGGAGCCTGGCTAGCTCAGTCGGTAGAGCATGAGACTCTTAATCTCAGGGTCGTGGGTTCAAGCCCCACGTTGGGCGAAAACAACTAAAATTGTAGTGCTTTTTGTCCAAAAAAATACATCCTATCTGTGGAAAACGGCAGTGCAGGGATAGGGAAGAAAACTATAGGCATCCAAAGGAGCCCGGCTAGCTCAGTCGGTAGAGCATGAGACTTTTAATCTCAGGGTCGTGGGTTCGAGCCCCACGTTGGCGAAAACATCTAAAATTTTAATGCTTTTTGACCAAAAAAATAGAAATTGAAAGTCTCTTTACAATATTTGCAATATTTTCATTGTTAACATGCAATATATGAATGCATGTCTGGATGATGTGTAATGGGGCAATACCACACCTTAATGTATTCACTGTAAAAGAAAAAGTATGTATCATCTTACTATAAAATAAAGTGGAGAAAACACAAATAAGACTTTTTTCCACACAGGTTTAATCAGCTATTTCCTGATATTCTTCAATGCGTTCTGATATTGACTGGTAATTGTGTTTGATACTTTCTTAGACTATTTCTGCCTCTGGCTGATGTGTATTTTCTTTCCAAACTCCACCTGAGCCTATGATTACACAGCATCCTATCTATGGAAAGCGGCAGTGCAGGGATAGGGAAGAAAACTATAAGCATCCAAAGGTGCCCGGCTAGCTCAGTCGGTAGAGCATGAGACTCTTAATCTCAGGGTCGTGGGTTCAAGCCCCACGTTGGGCGAAAACAACTAAAATTGTAGTGCTTTTTGACCAAAAAAATAGAAATTGAAAGTCTCTTTGCAATATTTTCATTGTTAACATGCAATATATGAATGCATGTCTGGATGATGTGTAATGGGGCAATACCACACCTTAATGTATTCACTGTAAAAGAAAAAGTATGTATCATCTTACTATAAAATAAAGTGGAGAAAACACAAATAAGACTTTTTTCCACACAGGTTTAATCGGCTATTTCCTGATATTCTTCAATGCGTTCTGATATTGACTGGTAATTATGTTTGATACTTTCTTAGACTATTTCTGCCTCTGGCTGATGTGTATTTTCTTTCCAAACTCCACCAGAGCCTATGATTACACAGCATCCTATCTGTGGAAAACGGCAGTGCAGGGATAGGGAAGAAAACTATAGGCATCCAAAAGACCCCGGCTAGCTCAGTCGGTAGAGCATGAGACTCTTAATCTCAGGGTCGTGGGTTCGAGCCCCAAGTTGCGCGAAAACAACTAAAATTGTAGTGCTTTTTGACCAAAAAAATACATCCTATCTGTGGAAAACGGCAGTGCAGGGATAGGGAAGAAAACTATAGGCATCCAAAGGAGCCTGGCTAGCTCAGTCGGTAGAGCATGAGACTCTTAATCTCAGGGTCGTGGGTTCGAGCCCCACGTTGGGCGAAAACAACTAAAATTGTAGTGCTTTTTGACCAAAAAAATACATTGTATCTGTGGAAAACGGCAGTGCAGGGATAGGGAAGAAAACTATGGGCATCCAAAGGAGCCCGGCTTGCTCAGTCGGTAGAGCATGAGACTCTTAATCTCAGGGTCGTGGGTTCGAGCCCCACATTGGGCGAAAACAACTAAAATGTTGGTGCTTTTTGACCAAAAAAATAGAAATTGAAAGTCTCTTTACAATATTTGCAATATTTTGATTGTTAACATGCAATATATTAATGCATGTCTGGATGATGTGTAATGGGGCAATACCACACCTTAATGTATTCACTGTAAAAGAAAAAGTATGTATCATCTTACTATAAAATAAAGTGGAGAAAACACAAATAAGACTTTTTTCCACACAGGTTTAATCGGCTATTTCCTGATATTCTTCAATGCGTTCTGATATTGACTGGTAATTGTGTTTGATACTTTCTTAGACTATTTCTGCCTCTGGCTGATGTGTATTTTCTTTCCAAACTCCACCAGAGCCTATGATTACACAGCATCCTATCTGTGGAAAACGGCAGTGCAGGGATAGGGAAGAAAACTATAGGCATCCAAAGGAGCCCGGCTAGCTCAGTCTGTAGAGCATGAGACTCTTAATCTCAGGGTCGTGGGTTCGAGCCCCACATTGGGCGAAAACAACTAAAATTGTAGTGCTTTTTGACCAAAAAAATACATCCTATCTGTGGAAAACGGCAGGGATAGGGAAGAAAACTATAGGCATCCAAAGGAGCCCGGCTAGCTCAGTCGGTAGAGCATGAGACTCTTAATCTCAGGGTCCTGGGTTCGAGCCCCACGTTGGGAGAAAACAACTAAAATTTTAGTGCTTTTTGACCAAAAAAATAGAAATTCAAAGTCTCTTTGCAATATTTTCATTGTTAACATGCAATATATGAATGCATGTCTGGATGATGTGTAATGGGGCAATACCATACCTTAATGTATTCACTGTAAAAGAAAAAGTATGCATCATCTTACTATAAAATAAAGTGGAGAAAACACAAATAAGACTTTTTTCCACACAGGTTTAATCGGCTATTTCCTGATATTCTTCAATGCGTTCTGATATTGACTGGTAATTGTGTTTGATACTTTCTTAGACTATTTCTGCCTCTGGCTGATGTGTATTTTCTTTCCAAACTCCAACAGAGCCTATGATTACACAGCATCCTATCTGTGGAAAACGGCAGTGCAGGGATAGGGAAGAAAACTATAGGCATCCAAAAGAGCCCGGCTAGCTCAGTCGGTAGAGCATGAGACTCTTAATCTCAGGGTCGTGGGTTCGAGCCCCACATTGGGCAAAAACAACTAAAATTGTAGTGCTTTTTGACCAAAAAAATACATTGTATCTGTGGAAAACGGCAGTGCAGGGATAGGGAAGAAAACTATGGGCATCCAAAGGAGCCCGGCTTGCTCAGTCGGTAGCACATGAGACTCTTAATCTCAGGGTCGTGGGTTCGAGCCCCACGTTGGGCGAAAACAACTAAAATGTTAGTGCTTTTTGACCAAAAAAATAGAAATTGAAAGTCTCTTTACAATATTTGCAATATTTTGATTGTTAACATGCAATATATGAATGCATGTCTGGATGATGTGTAATGGGGCAATACCACACCTTAATGTATTCACTGTAAAAGAAAAAGTATGTATCATCTTACTATAAAATAAAGTGGAGAAAACACAAATAAGACTTTTTTCCACACAGGTTTAATCGGCTATTTCCTGATATTCTTCAATGCGTTCTGATATTGACTGGTAATTGTGTTTGATACTTTCTTAGACTATTTCTGCCTCTGGCTGATGTGTATTTTCTTTCCAAACTCCACCAGAGCCTATGATTACACAGCATCCTATCTGTGGAAAGCGGCAGTGCAGGGATAGGGAAGAAAACTATAGGCATCCAAAGGAGCCCGGCTAGCTCAGTCGGTAGAGCATGAGACTCTTAATCTCAGGGTCGTGGGTTCGAGCCCCACGTTGGGCGAGCACAACTAAAATTGTAGTGCTTTTTGACCAAAAAAATACATCCTATCTGTGGAAAACGGCAGTGCAGGGATAGGGAAGAAAACTATGGGCATCCAAAGGAGCCCGGCTTGCTCAGTCGGTAGCGCATGAGACTCTTAATCTCAGGGTCGTGGGTTCGAGCCCCACGTTGGGCGAAAACAACTAAAATTTTAGTGCTTTTTAACCAAAAAAATAGAAATTGAGAGTCTCTTTACAATATTTGCAATATTTTGATTGTTAACATGCAATATATGAAAGCATGTCTGGATGATGTGTAATGGGGCAATACCACACCTTAATGTATTCACTGTAAAAGAAAAAGTATGTATCATCTTACTATAAAATAAAGTGGAGAAAACACAAATAAGACTTTTTTCCACACAGGTTTAATCGGCTATTTCCTGATATTCTTCAATGCGTTCTGATATTGACTGGTAATTGTGTTTGATACTTTCTTAGACTATTTCTGCCTCTGGCTGATGTGTATTTTCTTTCCAAACTCCACCAGAGCCTATGATTACACAGCATCCTATCTGTGGAAAACTGCAGTGCAGGGATAGGGAAGAAAACTATAGGCATCCAAAGGAGCCCGGCTAGCTCAGTTGGTAGAGCATGAGACTCTTAATCTCAGGGTCGTGGGTTCGAGCCCCACGTTGGGCAAAAACAACTAAAATTGTAGTGCTTTTTTACCAAAAAAATACATCCTATCTGTGGAAAACGGCAGGGATAGGGAAGAAAACTATAGGCATCCAAAGGAGCCCGGCTAGCTCAGTCGGTGGAGCATGAGACTCTTAATCTCAGGGTCGTGGGTGCGAACCCCACGTTGGGCGAAAACAACTAAAATTTTAGTGCTTTTTGACCAAAAAAATAGAAATTGAAAGTCTCTTTACAATATTTGCAATATTTTGATTGTTAACATGCAATATATGAATGCATGTCTGGATGATGTGTAATGGGGCAATACCACACCTTAATGTATTCACTGTAAAAGAAAAAGTATGTATCATCTTACTATAAAATAAAGTGGAGAAAACACAAATAAGACTTTTTTCCACACAGGTTTAATCGGCTATTTCCTGATATTCTTCAATGCGTTCTGATATTGACTGGTAATTGTGTTTGATACTTTCTTAGACTATTTCTGCCTCTGGCTGATGTGTATTTTCTTTCCAAACTCCACCAGAGCCTATGATTACACAGCATCCTATCTGTGGAAAACGGCAGTGCAGGGATAGAGAAGAAAACTATACGCATCCAAAGGAGCCCGGCTAGCTCAGTCGGTAGAGCATGAGACTCTTAATCTCAGGGTCGTGGGTTCAACTAAAATTGTAGTGCTTTTTGACCAAAAAAATACATCCTATCTGTGGAAAACGGCAGTGCAGGGATAGGGAAGAAAACTATAGGCATCCAAAAGAGCCCGGCTAGCTCAGTCGGTAGAGCATGAGACTCTTAATCTCAGGGTCGTGGGTTTGAGCCCCACGTTGGGCGAAAACAACTAAAATTTTAGTGCTTTTTGACCAAAAAAATAGAAATTGAAAGTCTCTTTACAATATTTGCAATATTTTGATTGTTAACATGCAATATATGAATGCATGTCTGGATGATGTGTAATGGGGCAATACCACACCTTAATGTATTCGGCAGTGCAGGGATAGGGAAGAAAACGTTGGGCGAAAACAACTAAAATTTTCGTGCTTTTTGACCAAAAAAATAGAAATTGAAAGTCTCTTTACAATATTTGCAATATTTTCATTGTTAACATGCAATATATGAATGCATGTCTGGATGATGTGTAATGGGGCAATGCCACACCTTAATGTATTCACTGTAAAAGAAAAAGTATGTATCATCTTACTATAAAATAAAGTGGAGAAAACACAAATAAGACTTTTTTCCACACAGGTTTAATCGGCTATTTCCTGATATTCTTCAATGCGTTCTGATATTGACTGGTAATTGTGTTTGATACTTTCTTAGACTATTTCTGCCTCTGGCTGATGTGTATTTTCTTTCCAAACTCCACCAGAGCCTATGATTACACAGCATCCTATCTGTGGAAAACGGCAGTGCAGGGATAGGGAAGAAAACTATAGGTATCCAAAGGAGCCCGGCTAGCTCAGTCGGTAGAGCATGACACTCTTAATCTCAGGGTCGTGGGTTCGAGCCCCACGTTGGGCTAAAACAACTAAAATTTTAGTGCTTTTTGACCAAAAAAATAGAAATTGAAAGTCTCTTTACAATATTTGCAATATTTTCATTGTTAACATGCAATATATGAATGCATGTCTGGATGATATGTAATGGGGCAATACCACACCTTAATGTATTCACTGTAAAAGAAAAAGTATGTATCATCTTACTATAAAATAAAGTGGAGAAAACACAAATAAGACTTTTTTCCACACAGGTTTAATCGGCTATTTCCTGATATTCTTCAATGCGTTCTGATATTGACTGGTAATTGTGTTTCATACTTTCTTAGACTATTTCTGCCTCTGGCTGATGTGTATTTTCTTTCCAAACTCCACCAGAGCCTATGATTACACAGCATCCTATCTGTGGAAAGCGGCAGTGCAGGGATAGGGAAGAAAACTATAGGCATCCAAAGGAACCCGGCTAGCTCAGTCGGCAGAGCATGAGACTCTTCATTTCAGGGTCGTGGGTTCGAGCCCCGCGTTGGGCGAAAACAACTAAAATTTTAGTGCTTTTTGACCAAAAAAATAGAAATTGAAAGTCTCTTTGCAATATTTTCATTGTTAACATGCAATATATGAATGCATGTCTGGATGATGTGTAATTGGGCAATACCATACCTTAATGTATTCACTGTAAAAGAAAAAGTATGCATCATCTTACTATAAAATAAAGTGGAGAAAACACAAATAAGACTTTTTTCCACACAGGTTTAATCGGCTATTTCCTGATATTCTTCAATGCGTTCTGATATTGACTGGTAATTGTGTTTGATACTTTCTTAGACTATTTCTGCCTCTGGCTGATGTGTATTTTCTTTCCAAACTCCACCAGAGCCTATGATTACACAGCATCCTATCTGTGGAAAGCGGCAGTGCAGGGATAGGGAAGAAAACTATAGGCATCCAAAGGAGCCCGGCTAGCTCAGTCGGTAGAACATGAGACTCTTAATCTCAGGGTCGTGGGTTTGAGCCCCACGTTGGGCGAAAACAACTAAAATAATAGTGCTTTTTGACCAAAAAAATACATCCTATCTGTGGAAAACGGCAGTGCAGGGATAGGGAAGAAAACTATAGGCATCCAAAGGAGCCCGGCTAGCTCAGTCGGTAGAGCATGAGACTCTTAATCTCAGGGTCGTGGGTTCGAGCCCCATGTTGGGCGAAAACAACTAAAATTGTAGTGCTTTTTGACCAAAAAAATAGAAATTGAAAGTCTCTTTACAATATTTGCAATATTTTCATTGTTAACATGCAATATATGAATGCATGTCTGGATGATGTGTAATGGGGCAATACCACACCTTAATGTATTCACTGTAAAAGAAAAAGTATGTATCATCTTACTATAAAATAAAGTGGAGAAAACACAAATAAGACTTTTTTCCACACAGGTTTAATCGGCTATTTCCTGATATTCTTCAATGCGTTCTGATATTGACTGGTAATTGTGTTTGATACTTTCTTAGACTATTTCTGCCTCTGGCTGATGTGTATTTTCTTTCCAAACTCCACCAGAGCCTATGATTACACAGCATCCTATCTGTGGAAAGCGGCAGTGCAGGGATAGGGAAGAAAACTATAGGCATCCAAAGGAACCCGGCTAGCTCAGTCGGCAGAGCATGAGACTCTTCATTTCAGGGTCGTGGGTTCGAGCCCCGCGTTGGGCGAAAACAACTAAAATTTTAGTGCTTTTTGACCAAAAAAATAGAAATTGAAAGTCTCTTTGCAATATTTTCATTGTTAACATGCAATATATGAATGCATGTCTGGATGATGTGTAATTGGGCAATACCATACCTTAATGTATTCACTGTAAAAGAAAAAGTATGCATCATCTTACTATAAAATAAAGTGGAGAAAACACAAATAAGACTTTTTTCCACACAGGTTTAATCGGCTATTTCCTGATATTCTTCAATGCGTTCTGATATTGACTGGTAATTGTGTTTGATACTTTCTTAGACTATTTCTGCCTCTGGCTGATGTGTATTTTCTTTCCAAACTCCACCAGAGCCTATGATTACACAGCATCCTATCTGTGGAAAGCGGCAGTGCAGGGATAGGGAAGAAAACTATAGGCATCCAAAGGAGCCCGGCTAGCTCAGTCGGTAGAACATGAGACTCTTAATCTCAGGGTCGTGGGTTTGAGCCCCACGTTGGGCGAAAACAACTAAAATAATAGTGCTTTTTGACCAAAAAAATACATCCTATCTGTGGAAAACGGCAGTGCAGGGATAGGGAAGAAAACTATAGGCATCCAAAGGAGCCCGGCTAGCTCAGTCGGTAGAGCATGAGACTCTTAATCTCAGGGTCGTGGGTTCGAGCCCCATGTTGGGCGAAAACAACTAAAATTGTAGTGCTTTTTGACCAAAAAAATAGAAATTGAAAGTCTCTTTACAATATTTGCAATATTTTCATTGTTAACATGCAATATATGAATGCATGTCTGGATGATGTGTAATGGGGCAATACCACACCTTAATGTATTCACTGTAAAAGAAAAAGTATGTATCATCTTACTATAAAATAAAGTGGAGAAAACACAAATAAGACTTTTTTCCACACAGGTTTAATCGGCTATTTCCTGATATTCTTCAATGCGTTCTGATATTGACTGGTAATTGTGTTTGATACTTTCTTAGACTATTTCTGCCTCTGGCTGATGTGTATTTTCTTTCCAAACTCCACCAGAGCCTATGATTACACAGCATCCTATCTGTGGAAAGCGGCAGTGCAGGGATAGGGAAGAAAACTATAGGCATCCAAAGGAACCCGGCTAGCTCAGTCGGCAGAGCATGAGACTCTTCATTTCAGGGTCGTGGGTTCGAGCCCCGCGTTGGGCGAAAACAACTAAAATTTTAGTGCTTTTTGACCAAAAAAATAGAAATTGAAAGTCTCTTTGCAATATTTTCATTGTTAACATGCAATATATGAATGCATGTCTGGATGATGTGTAATTGGGCAATACCATACCTTAATGTATTCACTGTAAAAGAAAAAGTATGCATCATCTTACTATAAAATAAAGTGGAGAAAACACAAATAAGACTTTTTTCCACACAGGTTTAATCGGCTATTTCCTGATATTCTTCAATGCGTTCTGATATTGACTGGTAATTGTGTTTGATACTTTCTTAGACTATTTCTGCCTCTGGCTGATGTGTATTTTCTTTCCAAACTCCACCAGAGCCTATGATTACACAGCATCCTATCTGTGGAAAGCGGCAGTGCAGGGATAGGGAAGAAAACTATAGGCATCCAAAGGAGCCCGGCTAGCTCAGTCGGTAGAACATGAGACTCTTAATCTCAGGGTCGTGGGTTTGAGCCCCACGTTGGGCGAAAACAACTAAAATAATAGTGCTTTTTGACCAAAAAAATACATCCTATCTGTGGAAAACGGCAGTGCAGGGATAGGGAAGAAAACTATAGGCATCCAAAGGAGCCCGGCTAGCTCAGTCGGTAGAGCATGAGACTCTTAATCTCAGGGTCGTGGGTTCGAGCCCCATGTTGGGCGAAAACAACTAAAATTGTAGTGCTTTTTGACCAAAAAAATACATCGTATCTGTGGAAAACGGCAGTGCAGGGATAGGGAAGAAAACTATGGGCATCCGAAGAAGCCCGGCTTGCTCAGTCGGTAGCGCATGAGACTCTTAATCTCAGGGTCGTGGGTTCGAGCCCCACGTTGGGCGAAAACAACTAAAATGTTAGTGCTTTTTGACCAAAAAAATAGAAATTGAAAGTCTCTTTACAATATTTGCAATATTTTGATTGTTAACATGCAATATATGAATGCATGTCTGGATGATGTGTAATGGGGCAACACCACACCTTAATGTATTCACTGTAAAAGAAAAAGTATGTATCATCTTACTATAAAATAAAGTGGAGAAAACACAAATACGACTTTTTTCCACACAGGTTTAATCGGCTATTTCCTGATATTCTTCAATGCGTTCTGATATTGACCGGTAATTGTGTTTGATACTTTCTTAGACTATTTCTGCCTCTGGCTGATGTGTATTTTCTTTCCAAACTCCACCAGAGCCTATGATTACACAGCATCCTATCTGTGGAAAGCGGCAGTGCAGGGATAGGGAAGAAAACTATAGGCATCCAAAGGAGCCCGGCTAGCTCAGTCGGTAGAACATGAGACTCTTAATCTCTGGGTCGTGGGTTTGAGCCCCACGTTGGGCGAAAACAACTAAAATAATAGTGCTTTTTGACCAAAAAAATACATCCTATCTGTGGAAAACGGCAGTGCAGGGATAGGGAAGAAAACTATAGGCATCCAAAGGAGCCCGGCTAGCTCAGTCGGTAGAGCATGAGACTCTTAATCTCAGGGTCGTGGGTTCGAGCCCCATGTTGGGCGAAAACAACTAAAATTGTAGTGCTTTTTGACCAAAAAAATAGAAATTGAAAGTCTCTTTACAATATTTGCAATATTTTCATTGTTAACATGCAATATATGAATGCATGTCTGGATGATGTGTAATGGGGCAATACCACACCTTAATGTATTCACTGTAAAAGAAAAAGTATGTATCATCTTACTATAAAATAAAGTGGAGAAAACACAAATAAGACTTTTTTCCACACAGGTTTAATCGGCTATTTCCTGATATTCTTCAATGCGTTCTGATATTGACTGGTAATTGTGTTTGATACTTTCTTAGACTATTTCTGCCTCTGGCTGATGTGTATTTTCTTTCCAAACTCCACCAGAGCCTATGATTACACAGCATCCTATCTGTGGAAAGCGGCAGTGCAGGGATAGGGAAGAAAACTATAGGCATCCAAAGGAACCCGGCTAGCTCAGTCGGCAGAGCATGAGACTCTTCATTTCAGGGTCGTGGGTTCGAGCCCCGCGTTGGGCGAAAACAACTAAAATTTTAGTGCTTTTTGACCAAAAAAATAGAAATTGAAAGTCTCTTTGCAATATTTTCATTGTTAACATGCAATATATGAATGCATGTCTGGATGATGTGTAATTGGGCAATACCATACCTTAATGTATTCACTGTAAAAGAAAAAGTATGCATCATCTTACTATAAAATAAAGTGGAGAAAACACAAATAAGACTTTTTTCCACACAGGTTTAATCGGCTATTTCCTGATATTCTTCAATGCGTTCTGATATTGACTGGTAATTGTGTTTGATACTTTCTTAGACTATTTCTGCCTCTGGCTGATGTGTATTTTCTTTCCAAACTCCACCAGAGCCTATGATTACACAGCATCCTATCTGTGGAAAGCGGCAGTGCAGGGATAGGGAAGAAAACTATAGGCATCCAAAGGAGCCCGGCTAGCTCAGTCGGTAGAACATGAGACTCTTAATCTCAGGGTCGTGGGTTTGAGCCCCACGTTGGGCGAAAACAACTAAAATAATAGTGCTTTTTGACCAAAAAAATACATCCTATCTGTGGAAAACGGCAGTGCAGGGATAGGGAAGAAAACTATAGGCATCCAAAGGAGCCCGGCTAGCTCAGTCGGTAGAGCATGAGACTCTTAATCTCAGGGTCGTGGGTTCGAGCCCCATGTTGGGCGAAAACAACTAAAATTGTAGTGCTTTTTGACCAAAAAAATAGAAATTGAAAGTCTCTTTACAATATTTGCAATATTTTCATTGTTAACATGCAATATATGAATGCATGTCTGGATGATGTGTAATGGGGCAATACCACACCTTAATGTATTCACTGTAAAAGAAAAAGTATGTATCATCTTACTATAAAATAAAGTGGAGAAAACACAAATAAGACTTTTTTCCACACAGGTTTAATCGGCTATTTCCTGATATTCTTCAATGCGTTCTGATATTGACTGGTAATTGTGTTTGATACTTTCTTAGACTATTTCTGCCTCTGGCTGATGTGTATTTTCTTTCCAAACTCCACCAGAGCCTATGATTACACAGCATCCTATCTGTGGAAAGCGGCAGTGCAGGGATAGGGAAGAAAACTATAGGCATCCAAAGGAACCCGGCTAGCTCAGTCGGCAGAGCATGAGACTCTTCATTTCAGGGTCGTGGGTTCGAGCCCCGCGTTGGGCGAAAACAACTAAAATTTTAGTGCTTTTTGACCAAAAAAATAGAAATTGAAAGTCTCTTTGCAATATTTTCATTGTTAACATGCAATATATGAATGCATGTCTGGATGATGTGTAATTGGGCAATACCATACCTTAATGTATTCACTGTAAAAGAAAAAGTATGCATCATCTTACTATAAAATAAAGTGGAGAAAACACAAATAAGACTTTTTTCCACACAGGTTTAATCGGCTATTTCCTGATATTCTTCAATGCGTTCTGATATTGACTGGTAATTGTGTTTGATACTTTCTTAGACTATTTCTGCCTCTGGCTGATGTGTATTTTCTTTCCAAACTCCACCAGAGCCTATGATTACACAGCATCCTATCTGTGGAAAGCGGCAGTGCAGGGATAGGGAAGAAAACTATAGGCATCCAAAGGAGCCCGGCTAGCTCAGTCGGTAGAACATGAGACTCTTAATCTCAGGGTCGTGGGTTTGAGCCCCACGTTGGGCGAAAACAACTAAAATAATAGTGCTTTTTGACCAAAAAAATACATCCTATCTGTGGAAAACGGCAGTGCAGGGATAGGGAAGAAAACTATAGGCATCCAAAGGAGCCCGGCTAGCTCAGTCGGTAGAGCATGAGACTCTTAATCTCAGGGTCGTGGGTTCGAGCCCCATGTTGGGCGAAAACAACTAAAATTGTAGTGCTTTTTGACCAAAAAAATACATCGTATCTGTGGAAAACGGCAGTGCAGGGATAGGGAAGAAAACTATGGGCATCCGAAGAAGCCCGGCTTGCTCAGTCGGTAGCGCATGAGACTCTTAATCTCAGGGTCGTGGGTTCGAGCCCCACGTTGGGCGAAAACAACTAAAATGTTAGTGCTTTTTGACCAAAAAAATAGAAATTGAAAGTCTCTTTACAATATTTGCAATATTTTGATTGTTAACATGCAATATATGAATGCATGTCTGGATGATGTGTAATGGGGCAACACCACACCTTAATGTATTCACTGTAAAAGAAAAAGTATGTATCATCTTACTATAAAATAAAGTGGAGAAAACACAAATACGACTTTTTTCCACACAGGTTTAATCGGCTATTTCCTGATATTCTTCAATGCGTTCTGATATTGACTGGTAATTGTGTTTGATACTTTCTTAGACTATTTCTGCCTCTGGCTGATGTGTATTTTCTTTCCAAACTCCACCAGAGCCTATGATTACACAGCATCCTATCTGTGGAAAACGGCAGTGCAGAGATAGGGAAGAAAACTATAGGCATTCAAAGGAGCCCGGCTAGCTCAGTCGGTAGAGCATGCGACTCTTAATCTCAGGGTCGTGGGTTTGAACCCCACGTTGGGCGAAAACAACTAAAATTGTAGTGCTTTTTGACCAAAAAAATACATCCTATATGTGGAAAGCGGCAGTGCAGGGATAGGGAAGAAAACGTTGGGCGAAAACAACTAAAATTTTCGTGCTTTTTGACCAAAAAAATAGAAATTGAAAGTCTCTTTACAATATTTGCAATATTTTCATTGTTAACATGCAATATATGAATGCATGTCTGGATGATGTGTAATGGGGCAATACCACACCTTAATGTATTCACTGTAAAAGAAAAAGTATGTATCATCTTACTATAAAATAAAGTGGAGAAAACACAAATAAGACTTTTTTCCACACAGGTTTAATCGGCTATTTCCTGATATTCTTCAATGCGTTCTGATATTGACTGGTAATTGTGTTTGATACTTTCTTAGACTATTTCTGCCTCTGGCTGATGTGTATTTTCTTTCCAAACTCCACCAGAGCCTATGATTACACAGCATCCTATCTGTGGAAAACGGCAGTGCAGGGATAGGGAAGAAAACTATAGGTATCCAAAGGAGCCCGGCTAGCTCAGTTGGTAGAGCATGAGACTCTTAATCTCAGGGTCGTGGGTTCGAGCCCCACGTTGGGCGAAAACAACTAAAATTTTAGTGCTTTTTGACCAAAAAAATAGAAATTGAAAGTCTCTTTACAATATTTGCAATATTTTCATTGTTAACATGCAATATATGAATGCATGTCTGGATGATGTGTAATGGGGCAATACCACACCTTAATGTATTCACTGTAAAAGAAAAAGTATGTATCATCTTACTATAAAATAAAGTGGAGAAAACACAAATAAGACTTTTTTCCACACAGGTTTAATCGGCTATTTCCTGATATTCTTCAATGCGTTCTGATATTGACTGGTAATTGTGTTTGATACTTTCTTAGACTATTTCTGCCTCTGGCTGATGTGTATTTTTTTTCCAAACTCCACCTGAGCCTATTACACAGCATCCTATCTGTGGAAAACGGAAGTGCAGGGATAGGGAAGAAAATTATATGAATCCAAAAGAGACTTGCTAGTTTAGGCTAGCTAAGTTGGTAGAGCATGAGACACTTAATGACAAGGTTGTGGGTTCGAGCCCCATATTGGGCAAAAACAACTAGCATTTTAGTGCTTTTTGACAGAAAAGAGAGCAATTGAACGTCTCTTCACAATATTTGCAATATTTTCATTGTTAACATTGAATATATGAATGCATGTCTGGATGATGTTTAATGCGGTAATACCATACCTTAATGTATTCACTGTAAAAGAAAAGGTGTGTATCATCTTACTATAAAATAAAGTGGAGAAAACACAAATAGGACATTTTTTTCACAAAGTTTTAATCGGCTATTTCCTAATATTCTTCAAAGCGTTCTGATATTGACCGGTAATTATGTTTGATACTTTCTTAGACTATTTCTGCCTCTGGCTGATGTGTATTTTCTTTCCAAACTCCACCTGAGCCTATGATTATACAGCATCCTATCTGTGGAAAACGGCAGTGCAGGGATAGGGAAGAAAACTATTTTGTTTTTAAAGAGCCTACCTAGCTCAGTCGGTGGAGCATGAGACTCTTAAACTCAGGGTTGTAGGTTTGAGCCCCACGTTGGGCAAAAACAACTATAATTTTAATGCTTTTCGACAAAAAAGAGAGAAATTGAAAGTCTCTTCACAATATTTGCAGTATTTTCATTGTTAACATTCAATATATGAATACAAGTCTGGATGATGTTTAATGCGGTAATACCATACCTTAATGTATTCACTGTAAAAGAAAAGGTGTGTATCATCTTACTATAAAATAAAGTGGAGAAAACACAAATAGGACATTTTTTCACACAGGTTTAATCGGCTATTTCATGATATTCTTCAAAGCGTTCTGATATTGACTGGTAATAGTGTTTGATACTTTCTTAGACTATTTCTGCCTCTGGCTGATGTGTATTTTCTTTCCAAACTCCACCTGAGCCTATGATTACACAGCATCCTATCTGTGGAAAACGGCAGTGCAGGGATAGGGAAGAAAACTATTTGGTTTCAAAAGAGCCTGTCTAGCTTAGTCGGTAGAGCATGAGACTCTTAATCTCAGGGTCGTGGGTTCAAGCCCCACATTGGGTGAAAACAACTAAAATTTTAGTGCTTTTTGACCAAAAAAATAGATATTGAAAGTCTCTTCACAATATTTGCAATATTTTCATTGTTAACATGCAATATATGAATGCATGTCTGGATGATGTGTAATGGGGCAATACCATACCTTAATGTATTCACTGTAAAAGAAAAAGTATGTATCATCTTACTATAAAATAAAGTGGAGAAAACACAAATAAGACTTTTTTTCACACAGGTTTAATCGGCTATTTCCTGATATTCTTCAATGCGTTCTGATATTGACTGGTAATTGTGTTTGATACTTTCTTAGACTATTTCTGCCTCTGGCTGATGTGTATTTTCTTTCCAAACTCCACCTGAGCCTATGATTACACAGCATCCTATCTGTGGAAAACGGCAGTGCAGGGATAGGGAAGAAAACTATAGGCATCCAAAGGAGCCCGGCTAGCACAGTCGGTAAAGCATGAAACTCTTATTCTCAGGGTCGTGGGTTTGAGCCCCACGTTGGGCTAAAACAACTAAAATTTTAGTGCTTTTTGACCAAAAAAATTGATATTGAAAGTCTCTTCACAATATTTGCAATATTTTCATTGTTAACATGCAATATATGAATGGATGTATGGATGATGTGTAATGGGCCAATACCATACCTTAATGTATTCACTGTAAAAGAAAAAGTATGTATCATCTTACTATAAAATAAAGTGGAGAAAACACAAATAAGACTTTTTTTTCACACAGGTTTAATCGGCTATTTCCTGATATTCTTCAATGCGTTCTGATATTGACTGGTAATTGTGTTTGATACTTTCTTAGACTATTTCTGCATCTGGCTGATGTGTATTTTCTTTCCAAACTCCACCTGAGCCTATGATTACACAGCATCCTATATGTGGAAAACGGCAGTGCAGGGATAGGGAAGAAAACTATAGGCAGCCAAAGGAGCCCGGCTAGCTCAGTCGGTAGAGCATGAGACTCTTAATCTCAGGTTCGTGGGTTTGATCCCCACGTTGGGTGAAAACAATTAACATTTTAGTGCTTTTTGACCAAAAAAATAGATATTGAAAGTCTCTTCACAATATTTGCAATATTTTCATTGTTAACATGCAATATATGAATGCATGTCTGGATGATGTGTAATGGGGCAATACCATACCTTAATGTATTCACTGCAAAAGAAAAAGTATGTATCATCTTACTATAAAATAAAGTGGAGAGAACACAAATAAGACTTTTTTTTTACACAGGTTTAATCGGCTATTTCCTGATATTCTTCAATGCGTTCTGATATTGACTGGTAATTGTGTTTGATACTTTCTTAGACTATTTCTGCCTCTGGCTGATGTGCATTTTCTTTCCAAACTCCACCTGAGCCTATGATTACACAGCATCCTATCTGTGGAAAACGGAAGTGCAGGGATAGGGAAGAAAACTATAGGCATCCAAAAGAGCCCGGCTAGCTCAGTCGGTAGAGCATGAAACTCTTAATCTCAGGGTTGTAGGTTTGAGCCCCACGTTGGGCAAAAACATCTATAATTTTAGTGCTTTTCGACAAAAAAGAGAGAAATTGAAAGTCTCTTCACAATATTTGCAGTATTTTCATTGTTAACATTCAATATATGAATACAAGTCTGGATGATGTTTAATGCGGCAATACCATACCTTAATGTATTCACTGTAAAAGAAAAAGTCTGTATCATCTTACTATAAAATAAAGTGGAAAAACACAAATAGGACATTTTTTCACACAGGTTTAATCGGCTATTTCATGATATTCTTCAAAGCGTTCTGATATTGACTGGTAATTGTGTTTGATACTTTCTTAGACTATTTCTGCCTCTGGCTGATGTGTATTTTTTTTCAAAACTCCACCTGAGCCTATTACACAGCATCCTATCTGTGGAAAACGGCAGTGCAGGGATAGGGAAGAAAACTATTTGGTTCTGAAAGAGCCTGCCTAGCTCAGTCGGTAGAGCATGAGACTCTTAATCTCAGGGTTGTAGGTTTGAGCCCCACGTTGGGCAAAAACAACTATAATTTTAGTGCTTTTCGACAAAAAAGAGAGAAATTGAAAGTCTCTTCACAATATTTGCAGTATTTTCATTGTTAACATTCAATATATGAATACAAGTCTGGACGATGTTTAATGCGGCAATACCATACCTTAATGTATTCACTGTAAAAGAAAAAGTGTGTATCATCTTACTATAAAATAAAGTGGAGAAAACACAAATAGGACATTTTTTCACACAGGTTTAATCGGCTATTTCATGATATTCTTCAAAGCGTTCTGATATTGACTGGTAATTGTGTTTGATACTTTCTTAGACTATTTCTGCCTCTGGCTGATGTGTATTTTTTTTCCAAACTCCACCTGAGCCTATTACACAGCATCCTATCTGTGGAAAACGGAAGTGCAGGGATAGGGAAGAAAATTATATGAATCCAAAAGAGACTTGCTAGTTTAGGCTAGCTAAGTTGGTAGAGCATGAGACACTTAATGACAAGGTTGTGGGTTCGAGCCCCATGTTGGGCAAAAACAACTAGCATTTTAGTGCTTTTTGACAGAAAAGAGAGCAATTGAACGTCTCTTCACAATATTTGCAATATTTTCATTGTTAACATTCAATATATAAATGCATGTCTGGATGATGTTTAATGCGGTAATACCATACCTTAATGTATTCACTGTAAAAGAAAAGGTGTGTATCATCTTACTATAAAATAAAGTGGAGAAAAGACAAATAGGACATTTTTTTCACACAGGTTTAATCGGCTATTTCCTGATATTCTTCAAAACGTTCTGATATTGACTGGTAATTATGTTTGATACTTTCTTAGACTATTTCTGCCTCTGGCTGATGTGTATTTTCTTTCCAAACTCCACCTGAGCCTATAATTACACAGCATCCTATCTGTGGAAAACGGCAGTGCAGGGATAGGGAAGAAAACTATTTGGTTCCAAAAGAGCCTGTCTAGCTTAGTCGGTAGACCATGAGACTCTTAATCTCAGGGGCGTGGGTTCAGGCCCCACGTTGGGTGAAAACAACTAAAATTTTAGTGCTTTTTGACCAAAAAAATAGATATTGAAAGTCTCTTCACAATATTTGCAATATTTTCATTGTTAACATTCAATATGTGAATGCATGTCTGGATGATGTTTAATGGGGTAATACCATACCTCAATGGATTCACTGTAAACGAAAAAGTGTCTATCATATTACTATAAAATAAAGTGAAGAAAACACAAATAGGACATTTTTTTCATACAGGTTTAATCGGCTATTTCCTGATATTCTTCAAAGCGTTCTAATATTGACTGGTAATTATGTTTGATACTTTCTTAGACTATTTCTGCCTCTGGCTGATGTGTATTTTCTTTCCAAACTCCACCTGAGCCTATGATTACACAGCATCCTATCTGTGGAAAACGGAAGTGCAGGGATAGGGAAGAAAACTATACGAATCAAAAGGAGCCCAGCTAGCTCAGTCGGTAGAGCATAAGACTCTTTATCGCAGGGTTGTCGGTTTGAGCCCCACTTTGGGCAAAAACACCTGTAATTTTAGTGCTTTGCGACAAAAAAGAGAGAAATTGAAAGTCTCTTAACAATATTTGCAGTATTTTCATTGTTAACATTCAATATATGAATACATGTCTGGATGATGTGTAATGGGGCAATACCATACCTTAATGTATTCACTGCAAAAGAAAAAGTATGTATCATTTTACTATAAAATAAAGTGGAGAGAACACAAATAAGACTTTTTTTTCACACAGTTTTAATCGGCTATTTCCTGATATTCTTCAAAGCGTTCTAATATTGACTGGTAATTATGTTTGATACTTTCTTAGACTATTTCTGCCTCTGGCTGATGTGTATTTTCTTTCCAAACTCCACCTGAGCCTATGATTACACAGCATCCTATCTGTGGAAAACGGAAGTGCAGGGATAGGGAAGAAAACTATACGAATCAAAAGGAGCCCAGCTAGCTCAGTCGGTAGAGCATAAGACTCTTTATCGCAGGGTTGTCGGTTTGAGCCCCACTTTGGGCAAAAACAACTGTAATTTTAGTGCTTTGCGACAAAAAAGAGAGAAATTGAAAGTCTCTTAACAATATTTGCAGTATTTTCATTGTTAACATTCAATATATGAATACATGTCTGGATGATGTGTAATGGGGCAATACCATACCTTAATGTATTCACTGCAAAAGAAAAAGTATGTATCATTTTACTATAAAATAAAGTGGAGAGAACACAAATAAGACTTTTTTTTCACACAGTTTTAATCGGCTATTTCCTGATATTCTTCAATGCGTTCTGATATTGACTGGTAATTGTGTTTGATACTTTCTTAGACTATTTCTGCCTCTGGCTGATGTGTATTTTCTTTCCAAACTCCACCTGAGCCTATGATTACACAGCATCCTATCTGTGGAAAACGGCAGTGCAGGGATAGGGAAGAAAACTACAGGCATCCAAAGGAGCCTGGCTAGCTCAGTCGGTAGAGCATGAGACTCTTAATCTCAGGGTTGTAGGTTTGAGCCCCACGTTGGGCAAAAACAACTATAATTTTAGTGCTTTTCAACAAAAAAGAGAGAAATTGAAAGTCTCTTCACAATATTTGCAGTATTTTCATTGTTAACATTCAATATATGAATACAAGTCTGAACGATGTTTAATGCGGCAATACCATACCTTAATGTATTCACTGTAAAAGAAAAAGTGTGTATCATCTTACTATAAAATAAAGTGGAGAAAACACAAATAGGACATTTTTTCACACAGGTTTAATCGGCTATTTCATGATATTCTTCAAAGCGTTCTGATATTGACTGGTAATTGTGTTTGATACTTTCTTAGACTATTTCTGCCTCTGGCTGATGTGTATTTTTTTCCAAACTCCACCTGAGCCTATTACACAGCATCCTATCTGTGGAAAACGGAAGTGCAGGGATAGGGAAGAAAATTATATGAATCCAAAAGAGACTTGCTAGTTTAGGCTAGCTAAGTTGGTAGAGCATGAGACACTTAATGACAAGGTTGTGGGTTCGAGCCCCATGTTGGGCAAAAACAACTCGCATTTTAGTGCTTTTTGACAGAAAAGAGAGCAATTGAACGTCTCTTCACAATATTTGCAATATTTTCATTGTTAACATTGAATATATGAATGCATGTCTGGATGATGTTTAATGCGGTAATACCATACCTTAATGTATTCACTGTAAAAGAAAAGGTGTGTATCATCTTACTATAAAATAAAGTGGAGAAAACACAAATAGGACATTTTTTTCACACAGGTTTAATCGGCTATTTCCTGATATTCTTCAAAACGTTCTGATATTGACTGGTAATTATGTTTGATACTTTCTTAGACTATTTCTGCCTCTGGCTGATGTGTATTTTCTTTCCAAACTCCACCAGAGCCTATGATTACACAGCATCCTATCTGTGGAAAACGGCAGTGCAGGGATAGGGAAGAAAACTATCTGGTTCCAAAAGAGCCCGTCTAGCTTAGTCGGTAGACCATGAGACTCTTAATCTCAGGGTCGTGGGTTCAAGCCCCACGTTGGGCGAAAACAACTAAAATTTGAGTGCTTTTTGACCAAAAAAATAGATATTGAAAGTCTCTTCACAATATTTGCAATATTTTCATTGTTAACATGCAATATATGAATGCATGTCTGGATGATGTGTAATGGGGCAATACCATACCTTAATGTATTCACTGTAAAAGAAAAAGTATGTATCATCTTATTATAAAATAAAGTGGAGAAAACACAAATAAGACTTTTTTTTCACACAAGTTTAATCGGCTATTTCTTGATATTCTTCAATGCGTTCTGATATTGACTGGTAATTGTGTTTGATACTTTCTTAGACTATTTCTGCCTCTGGCTGATGTGTATTTTCTTTCCAAACTCCACCTGAGCCTATGATTACACAGCATCCTATCTGTGGAAAACAGCAGTGCAGGGATAGGGAAGCAAACTATTGGGTTCCAAAAGAGCCCGCCTAGCTCAGTCGGTAGAGCATGAGTCTCTTAATCTCAAGGTTGTTGGTTGGACCCCCACATTGGGTGAAAAAAGCTATAATATTAGTGCTTTTTGTCAAAAAAGAGAGAAATTGAAAGTCTCTTCACAATGTTTGCAATATTGTCATTGTTAACATTCAATATGTGAATGCATGTCAGGATGATGTTTAATGGGTTAATACCATACCTTAATGGATTCACTGTAAAAGAAAAAGTGTGTATCATCTTACTATAAAATAAAGTGGAGAAAACACAAATAGGAAATTTTTTTTTCACACAGGTTTAATCAGCTATTTCCTGATATTCTTCAAAGCGTTCTAATATTGACTGGTAATTATGTTTGATACTTTCTTAGACTATTTCTGCCTCTGGCTGATGTGTATTTTCTTTCCAAACTCCACCTGAGCCTATGATTACACAGCATCCTATCTGTGGAAAACGGCAGTGCAGGGATAGGGAAGAAAACTATACGAATCAAAAGGAGCCCAGCTAGCTCAGTCGGTAGAGCATGAGACTCTTAATCGCAGGGTTGTCGGTTTGAGCCCCACTTTGGGCAAAAACAACTGTAATTTTAGTGCATTTCGACAAAAAAGAGAGAAATTGAAAGTCTCTTCACAATATTTGCAGTATTTTCATTGTTAACATTCAATATATGAATACATGTCTGGATGATGTGTAATGGGGCAATACCATACCTTAATGTATTCACTGCAAAAGAAAAAGTATGTATCATCTTACTATAAAATAAAGTGGAGAGAACACAAATAAGACTTTTTTTTCACACAGGTTTAATCGGCTATTTCCTGATATTCTTCAATGCGTTCTGATATTGACTGGTAATTGTGTTTGATACTTTCTTAGACTATTCTGCCTCTGGCTGATGTGCATTTTCTTTCCAAACTCCACCTGAGCCTATGATTACACAGCATCCTATCTGTGGAAAACGGCAGTGCAGGGATAGGGAAGAAAACTATAAGCATCCAAAGGAGCCCGGCTAGTTCAGTCGGTAGAGCATGAAACTCTTAATCTCAGGGTTGTAGGTTTGAGCCCCACGTTGGGCAAAAACATCTATAATTTTAGTGCTTTTCGACAAAAAAGAGAGAAATTGAAAGTCTCTTCACAATATTTGCAGTATTTTCATTGTTAACATTCAATATATGAATACAAGTCTGGATGATGTTTAATGCGGCAATACCATATCTTAATGTATTCACTGTAAAAGAAAAAGTGTGTATCATCTTACTATAAAATAAAGTGGAAAAACACAAATAGGACATTTTTTCACACAGGTTTAATCGGCTATTTCATGATATTCTTCAAAGCGTTCTGATATTGACTGGTAATTGTGTTTGATACTTTCTTAGACTATTTCTGCCTCTGGCTGATGTGTATTTTTTTTCCAAACTCCACCTGAGCCTATTACACAGCATCCTATCTGTGGAAAACGGAAGTGCAGGGATAGGGAAGAAAATTATATGAATCCAAAAGAGACTTGCTAGTTTAGGCTAGCTATGTTGGTAGAGCATGAGACACTTAATGACAAGGTTGTGGGTTCGAGCCCCATGTTGGGCAAAAACAACTCGCATTTTAGTGCTTTTTGACAGAAAAGAGAGAAATTGAACGTCTCTTCACAATATTTGCAATATTTTCATTGTTAACATTGAATATATGAATGCATGTCTGGATGATGTTTAATGCGGTAATACCATACCTTAATGTATTCACTGTAAAAGAAAAGGTGTGTATCATCTTACTATAAAATAAAGTGGAGAAAACACAAATAGGACATTTTTTTCACACAGGTTTAATCGGCTATTTCCTGATATTCTTCAAAACGTTCTGATATTGACTGGTAATTATGTTTGATACTTTCTTAGACTATTTCTGCCTCTGGCTGATGTGTATTTTCTTTCCAAACTCCACCTGAGCCTATAATTACACAGCATCCTATCTGTGGAAAACGGCAGTGCAGGGATAGGGAAGAAAACTATTTGGTTCCAAAAGAGCCCGTCTAGCTTAGTCGGTAGACCATGAGACTCTTAATCTCAGGGTCGTGGGTTCAAGCCCCACGTTGGGCGAAAACAACTAAAATTTGAGTGCTTTTTGACCAAAAAAATAGATATTGAAAGTCTCTTCACAATATTTGCAATATTTTCATTGTTAACATGCAATATATGAATGCATGTCTGGATGATGTGTAATGGGGCAATACCATACCTTAATGTATTCACTGTAAAAGAAAAAGTATGTATCATCTTATTATAAAATAAAGTGGAGAAAACACAAATAGGACTTTTTTTTCACACAGGTTTAATCGGCTATTTCTTGATATTCTTCAATGCGTTCTGATATTGACTGGTAATTGTGTTTGATACTTTCTTAGACTATTTCTGCCTCTGGCTGATGTGTATTTTCTTTCCAAACTCCACCTGAGCCTATGATTACACAGCATCCTATCTGTGGAAAACAGCAGTGCAGGGATAGGGAAGCAAACTATTGGGTTCCAAAAGAGCCCGCCTAGCTCAGTCGGTAGAGCATGAGTCTCTTAATCTCAAGGTTGTTGGTTGGACCCCCCACATTGGGTGAAAAAAGCTATAATATTAGTGCTTTTTGTCAAAAAAGAGAGAAATTGAAAGTCTCTTCACAATGTTTGCAATATTGTCATTGTTAACATTCAATATGTGAATGCATGTCAGGATGATGTTTAATGGGGTAATACCATACCTTAATGGATTCACTGTAAAAGAAAAAGTGTGTATCATCTTACTATAAAATAAAGTGGAGAAAACACAAATAGGAATTTTTTTTTTCACACAGGTTTAATCAGCTATTTCCTGATATTCTTCAAAGCGTTCTAATATTGACTGGTAATTATGTTTGATACTTTCTTAGACTATTTCTGCCTCTGGCTGATGTGTATTTTCTTTCCAAACTCCACCAGAGCCTATGATTACACAGCATCCTATCTGTGGAAAACGGAAGTGCAGGGATAGGGAAGAAAACTATACGAATCAAAAGGAGCCCAGCTAGCTCAGTCGGTAGAGCATGAGACTCTTAATCGCAGGGTTGTCGGTTTGAGCCCCACTTTGGGCAAAAACAACTGTAATTTTAGTGCTTTTCGACAAAAAAGAGAGAAATTGAAAGTCTCTTCACAATATTTGCAGTATTTTCATTGTTAACATTCAATATATGAATACATGTCTGGATGATGTGTAATGGGGCAATACCATACCTTAATGTATTCACTGCAAAAGAAAAAGTATGTATCATCTTACTATAAAATAAAGTGGAGAGAACACAAATAAGACTTTTTTTTCACACAGGTTTAATCAGCTATTTCCTGATATTCTTCAATGCGTTCTGATATTGACTGGTAATTGTGTTTGATACTTTCTTAGACTATTTCTGCCTCTGGCTGATGTGTATTTTTTTTCCAAACTCCACCTGAGCCTATTACACAGCATCCTATCTGTGGAAAACGGAAGTGCAGGGATAGGGAAGAAAATTATATGAATCCAAAAGAGACTTGCTAGTTTAGGCTAGCTAAGTTGGTAGAGCATAAGATTCTTAATGTCAAGGTTGTGGGTTCGAGCCCCATGTTGGGCAAAACCAACTAGCATTTTAGTGCTTTTTGACAGAAAAGAGAGCAATTGAACGTCTCTTCACAATATTTGCAATATATTCATTGTTAACATTCAATATATGAATGCATGTCTGGATGATGTTTAATGCGGTAATACCATACCTTAATGTATTCACTGTAAAAGAAAAGGTGTGTATCATCTTACTATAAAATAAAGTGGAGAAAACACAAATAGGACATTTTTTTCACACAGGTTTAATCGGCTATTTCCTGATATTCTTCAAAGCGTTCTGATATTGACTGGTAATTATGTTTGATACTTTCTTAGACTATTTCTGCCTCTGGCTGATGTGTATTTTCTTTCCAAACTCCACCTTAGCCTATGATTACACAGCATCCTATCTGTGGAAAACGGCAGTGCAGGGATAGGGAAGAAAACTATTTGGTTCCAAAGGAGCCCGTCTAGCTCAGTCGGTAGAGCATGAGACGCTTAATCTCAGGGATGTAGGTTTGAGCCCCACGTTGGGCAAAAACAACTATAATTTTAGTGCTTTTCGACAAAAAAGAGAGAAATTGAAAGTCTCTTCACAATATTTGCAGTATTTTCATTGTTAACATTCAATATATGAATACAAGTCTGGATGATGTTTAATGCGGCAATACCATACCTTAATGTATTCACTGTAAAAGAAAAAGTGTGAATCATCTTACTATAAAATAAAGTGGAGAAAACACAAATAGGACATTTTTTCACACAGGTTTAATCGGCTATTTCATGATATTCTTCAAAGCGTTCTGATATTGACTGGTAATTGTGTTTGATACTTTCTTAGACTATTTCTGCCTCTGGCTGATGTGTATTTTTTTTCCAAACTCCACCTGAGCCTATTACACAGCATCCTATCTGTGGAAAACGGAAGTGCAGGGATAGGGAAGAAAATTATATGAATCCAAAGGAGACCCGCTAGTTTAGGCTAGCTAAGTTGGTAGAGCATAAGACTCTTAACGTCAAGGTCGTGGGTTCGAGCCCCATGTTGGGCAAAAACAACTAGCATTTTAGTGCTTTTTGACAGAAAAGAGAGCAATTGAACGTCTCTTCACAATATTTGCAATATTTTCATTGTGAACATTCAATATATGAATGCATGTCTGGATGATGTTTAATGCGGTAATACCATACCTTAATGTATTCACTGTAAAAGAAAAGGTGTGTATCATCTTACTATAAAATAAAGTGGAGAAAACACAAATAGGACATTTTTTTCACACAGGTTTAATCGGCTATTTCCTGATATTCTTCAAAGCGTTCTGATATTGACTGGTAATTATGTTTGATACTTTCTTAGACTATTTCTGCCTCTGGCTGATGTGTATTTTCTTTCCAAACTCCACCTGAGCCTATGATTACACAGCATCCTATCTGTGGAAAACGGCAGTGCAGGGATAGGGAAGAAAACTATTTGGTTCCAAAAGAGCCCGTCTAGCTCAGTCGGTAGAGCATGAGACTCTTAATCGCAGGGTTGTCGGTTTGAGCCCCACTTTGGGCAAAAACAACTGTAATTTTAGTGCTTTTCGACAAAAAAGAGAGAAATTGAAAGTCTCTTCACAATATTTGCAGTATTTTCATTGTTAACATTCAATATATGAATACATGTCTGGATGATGTGTAATGGGGCAATACCATACCTTAATGTATTCACTGCAAAAGAAAAAGTATGTATCATCTTACTATAAAATAAAGTGGAGAGAACACAAATAAGACTTTTTTTTCACACAGGTTTAATCGGCTATTTCCTGATATTCTTCAATGCGTTCTGATATTGACTGGTAATTGTGTTTGATACTTTCTTAGACTATTTCTGCCTCTGGCTGATGTGTATTTTTTTTCCAAACTCCACCTGAGCCTATTACACAGAATCCTATCTGTGGAAAACGGAAGTGCAGGGATAGGGAAGAAAATTATATGAATCCAAAAGAGACTTGCTAGTTTAGGCTAGCTAAGTTGGTAGAGCATGAGACACTTAATCACAAGGTTGTGGGTTCGAGCCCCATGTTGGGCAAAAACAACTAGCATTTTAGTGCTTTTTGACAGAAAAGAGAGCAATTGAACGTCTCTTCACAATATTTGCAATATTTTCATTGTTAACATTGAATATATGAATGCATGTCTGGATGATGTTTAATGCGGTAATACCATACCTTAATGTATTCACTGTAAAAGAAAAGGTGTGTATCATCTTACTATAAAATAAAGTGGAGAAAACACAAATAGGACATTTTTTTCACACAGGTTTAATCGGCTATTTCCTGATATTCTTCAAAACGTTCTGATATTGACTGGTAATTATGTTTGATACTTTCTTAGACTATTTCTGCCTCTGGCTGATGTGTATTTTCTTTCCAAACTCCACCTGAGCCTATAATTACACAGCATCCTATCTGTGGAAAACGGCAGTGCAGGGATAGGGAAGAAAACTAGTTGGTTCCAAAAGAGCCCGTCTAGCTTAGTCGGTAGACCATGAGACTCTTAATCTCAGGGTCGTGGGTTCAAGCCCCACGTTGGGCGAAAACAACTAAAATTTGAGTGCTTTTTGTCAAAAAAGAGAGAAATTGAAAGTCTCTTCACAATGTTTGCAATATTTTCATTGTTAACATTCAATATGTGAATGCATGTCAGGATGATGTTTAATGGGGTAATACCATACCTTAATGGATTCACTGTAAAAGAAAAAGTGTGTATCATCTTACTATAAAATAAAGTGGAGAAAACACAAATAGGAAATTTTTTTTTCACACAGGTTTAATCAGCTATTTCCTGATATTCTTCAAAGCGTTCTAATATTGACTGGTAATTATGTTTGATACTTTCTTAGACTATTTCTGCCTCTGGCTGATGTGTATTTTCTTTCCAAACTCCACCTGAGCCTATGATTACACAGCATCCTATCTGTGGAAAACGGAAGTGCAGGGATAGGGAAGAAAACTATACGAATCAAAAGGAGCCCAGCTAGCTCAGTCGGTAGAGCATGAGACTCTTAATCGCAGGGTTGTCGGTTTGAGCCCCACTTTGGGCAGAAACAACTGTAATTTTAGTGCTTTTCGACAAAAAAGAGAGAAATTGAAAGTCTCTTCACAATATTTGCAGTATTTTCATTGTTAACATTCAATATATGAATACATGTCAGGATAATGTGTAATGGGGCAATACCATACCTTAATGTATTCACTGCAAAAGAAAAAGTATGTATCATCTTACTATAAAATAAAGTGGAGAGAACACAAATAAGACTTTTTTTTCACACAGGTTTAATCGGCTATTTCCTGATATTCTTCAATGCGTTCTGATATTGACTGGTAATTGTGTTTGATACTTTCTTAGACTATTCTGCCTCTGGCTGATGTGCATTTTCTTTCCAAACTCCACCTGAGCCTATGATTACACAGCATCCTATCTGTGGAAAACGGCAGTGCAGGGATAGGGAAGAAAACTATAAGCATCCAAAGGAGCCCGGCTAGCTCAGTCGGTAGAGCATGAAACTCTTAATCTCAGGGTTGTAGGTTTGAGCCCCACGTTGGGCAAAAACATCTATAATTTTAATGCTTTTCGACAAAAAAGAGAGAAATTGAAAGTCTCTTCACAATATTTGCAGTATTTTCATTGTTAACATTCAATATATGAATACAAGTCTGGATGATGTTTAATGCGGCAATACCATATCTTAATGTATTCACTGTAAAAGAAAAAGTGTGTATCATCTTACTATAAAATAAAGTGGAAAAACACAAATAGGACATTTTTTCACACAGGTTTAATCGGCTATTTCATGATATTCTTCAAAGCGTTCTGATATTGACTGGTAATTGTGTTTGATACTTTCTTAGACTATTTCTGCCTCTGGCTGATGTGTATTTTTTTTCCAAACTCCACCTGAGCCTATTACACAGCATCCTATCTGTGGAAAACGGAAGTGCAGGGATAGGGAAGAAAATTATATGAATCCAAAAGAGACTTGCTAGTTTAGGCTAGCTATGTTGGTAGAGCATGAGACTCTTAATGTCAAGTTTGTGGGTTTGAGCCCCATGTTGGGCAAAAACAACTAGAATTTTAGTGCTTTTTGACAGAAAAGAGAGCAATTGAACGTCTCTTCACAATATTTGCAATATTTTCATTGTTAACATTCAATATATGAATTCATGTCTGGATGATGTTTAATGCGGTAATACCATACCTTAATGTATTCACTGTAAAAGAAAAGGTGTGTATCATCTTACTATAAAATAAAGTGGAGAAAACACAAATATGACATTTTTTTCACACAGGTTTAATCGGCTATTTCCTGATATTCTTCAAAACGTTCTGATATTGACTGGTAATTATGTTTGATACTTTCTTAGACTATTTCTGCCTCTGGCAGATGTATATTTTCTTTCCAAACTCCACCTGAGCCTATGATTACACAGCATCCTATCTGTGGAAAACGGCAGTGCAGGGATAGGGAAGAAAACTATTGGGTTCCAAAAGAGCCCGTCTAGCTTAGTCGGTAGACCATGAGACTCTTAATCTCAGGGTCGTGGGTTCAAGCCCCACGTTGGGCGAAAACAACTAAAATGTAATGCTTTTTGACCAAAAAAATAGATACTGAAAGTCTCTTCACAATATTTGCAATATTTTCATTGTTAACATGCAATATATGAATGCATGTCTGGATGATGTGTAATGGGGCAATACCATACCTTAATGTATTCACTGTAAAAGAAAAAGTATGTATCATCTTACTATAAAATAAAGTGGAGAAAACACAAATAGGACTTTTTTTTCACACAGGTTTAATCGGCTATTTCCTGATATTCTTCAATGCGTTCTGATATTGACTGGTAATTGTGTTTGATACTTTCTTAGACTATTTCTGCCTCTGGCTGATGTGTATTTTCTTTCCAAACTCCACCTGAGCCTATGATTACACAGCATCCTATCTGTGGAAAACGGAAGTGCAGGGATAGGGAAGAAAACTATACAAATCAAAATGAGCCCAGCTAGCTCAGTCGGTAGAGCATGAGACTCTTAATCGCAGAGTTGTCGGTTTGAGCCCCACGTTGGGCAAAAACAACTGTAATTTTAGTGCTTTTCGACAAAAAAGAGAGAAATTGAAAGTCTCTTCACAATATTTGCAGTATTTTCATTGTTAACATTCAATATATGAATACATGTCTGGATGATGTGTAATGGGGCAATACCATACCTTAATGTATTCACTGCAAAAGAAAAAGTATGTATCATCTTACTATAAAATAAAGTGGAGAGAACACAAATAAGACTTTTTTTTCACACAGGTTTAATCGGCTATTTCCTGATATTCTTCAATGTGTTCTGATATTGACTGGTAATTGTGTTTGATACTTTCTTAGACTATTTCTGCCTCTGGCTGGTGTGCATTTTCTTTCCAAACTCCACCTGAGCCTATGATTACACAGCATCCTATCTGTGGAAAACGGCAGCGCAGGGATAGGGAAGAAAACTATAGGCATCCAAAGGAGCCTGGCTAGCTCTGTCGGTAGAGCATGAAACTCTTAATCTCAGGTTTGTAGGTGTGAGCCCCACGTTGGGCAAAAACATCTATAATTTTAGTGCTTTTCGACAAAAAAGAGAGAAATTGAAAGTCTCTTCACAATATTTGCAGTATTTTCATTGTTAACATTCAATATATGAATACAAGTCTGGATGGTGTTTAATGTGGCAATACCATACCTTAATGTATTCACTGTAAAAGAAAAAGTGTGTATCATCTTACTATAAAATAAAGTGGAAAAACACAAATAGGACATTTTTTCACACAGGTTTAATCGGCTATTTCATGATATTCTTCAAAGCGTTCTGATATTGACTGGTAATTGTGTTTGATACTTTCTTAGACTATTTCTGCCTCTGGCCGATGTGTATTTTTTTTCCAAACTCCACCTGAGCCTATTACACAGCATCCTATCTGTGGAAAACGGAAGTGCAGGGACAGGGAAGAAAATTATATGAATCCAGATGAGACCGGCTAGTTTAGGCTAGCTAAGTTGGTAGAGCATGAGACTCTTAACGTCAAGGTCGTGGGTTCGAGCCCCATGTTGGGCAAAAACAACTAGCATTTTAGTGCTTTTTGACAGAAAAGAGAGCAATTGAACGTCTCTTCACAATATTTGCAATATTTTCATTGTGAACATTCAATATATGAATGCATGTCTGGATGATGTTTAATGTGGTAATACGATACCTTAATGTATTCACTGTAAAAGAAAAGGTGTGTATCATCTTACCATAAAATAAAGTGGAGAAAACACAAATAGGACATTTTTTTCACACAGGTTTAATCGGCTATTTCCTGATATTCTTCAAAGCGTTCTGATATTGACTGGTAATTATGTTTGATACTTTCTTAGACTATTTCTGCCTCTGGCTGATGTGTATTTTCTTTCCAAACTCCACCTGAGCCTATGATTACACAGCATCCTATCTGTGGAAAACGGCAGTGCAGGGATAGGGAAGAAAACTATTTGGTTCTAAAAGAGCCTGCCTAGCTCAGTCGGTAGAGCATGAGACTCTTAATCTCAGGGTTGTAGGTTTGAGCCCCACGTTGGGCAAAAACAACTATAATTTTAGTGCTTTTCGACAAAAAAGAGAGAAATTGAAAGTCTCTTCACAATATTTGCAGTATTTTCATTGTTAACATTCAATATATGAATGCAAGTCTGGATGATGTTTAATGCGGCAATACCATACCTTAATGTATTCACTGTAAAAGAAAAAGTGTGTATCATCTTACTATAAAATAAAGTGGAGAAAACACAAATAGGACATTTTTTCACACAGCTTTAATCGGCTATTTCATGATATTCTTCAAAGCGTTCTGATATTGACTGGTAATTGTGTTTGATACTTTCTTAGACTATTTCTGCCTCTGGCTGATGTGTATTTTTTTTCCAAACTCCACCTGAGCCTATTACACAGCATCCTATCTGTGGAAAACGGAAGTGCAGGGATAGGGAAGAAAATTATATGAATCCAAAAGAGACTTGCTAGTTTAGGCTAGCTAAGTTGGTAGAGCATGAGACTCTTAATGTCAAGGTTGTGGGTTCGAGCCCCATGTTGGGCAAAAACAACTAGCATTTTAGTGCTTTTTGACAGAAAAGAGAGCAATTGAACGTCTCTTCACAATATTTGCAATATTTTCATTGTGAACATTCAATATATGAATGCATGTCTGGATGATGTTTAATGCGGTAATACCATACCTTAATGTATTCACTGTAAAAGAAAAGGTGTGTATCATCTTACTATAAAATAAAGTGGAGAAAACACAAATAGGACATTTTTTTCACACAGGTTTAATCGGCTATTTCCTGATATTCTTCAAAGCGTTCTGATATTGACTGGTAATTATGTTTGATACTTTCTTAGACTATTTCTGCCTCTGGCTGATGTGTATTTTCTTTCCAAACTCCACCTGAGCCTATGATTACACAGCATCCTATCTGTGGAAAACCGCAGTGCAGGGATAGGGAAGAAAACTATTTGGTTCTAAAAGAGCCTGCCTAGCTCAGTCGGTAGAGCATGAGACTCTTAATCTCAGGGTTGTAGGTTTGAGCCCCACGTTGGGCAAAAACAACTATAATTTTAGTGCTTTTCGACAAAAAAGAGAGAAATTGAAAGTCTCTTCACAATATTTGCAGTATTTTCATTGTTAACATTCAATATATGAATACAAGTCTGGATGATGTTTAATGCGGCAATACCATACCTTAATGTATTCACTGTAAAAGAAAAAGTGTGTATCATCTTACTATAAAATAAAGTGGAGAAAACACAAATAGGACATTTTTTCACACAGCTTTAATCGGCTATTTCATGATATTCTTCAAAGCGTTCTGATATTGACTGGTAATTGTGTTTGATACTTTCTTAGACTATTTCTGCCTCTGGCTGATGTGTATTTTTTTTCCAAACTCCACCTGAGCCTATTACACAGCATCCTATCTGTGGAAAACGGAAGTGCAGGGATAGGGAAGAAAATTATATGAATCCAAAAGAGACTTGCTAGTTTAGGCTAGCTAAGTTGGTAGAGCATGAGACTCTTAATGTCAAGGTTGTGGGTTCGAGCCCCATGTTGGGCAAAAACAACTAGCATTTTAGTGCTTTTTGACAGAAAAGAGAGCAATTGAACGTCTCTTCACAATATTTGCAATATTTTCATTGTGAACATTCAATATATGAATGCATGTCTGGATGATGTTTAATGCGGTAATACCATACCTTAATGTATTCACTGTAAAAGAAAAGGTGTGTATCATCTTACTATAAAATAAAGTGGAGAAAACACAAATAGGACATTTTTTTCACACAGGTTTAATCGGCTATTTCCTGATATTCTTCAAAGCGTTCTGATATTGACTGGTAATTATGTTTGATACTTTCTTAGACTATTTCTGCCTCTGGCTGATGTGTATTTTCTTTCCAAACTCCACCTGAGCCTATGATTACACAGCATCCTATCTGTGGAAAACCGCAGTGCAGGGATAGGGAAGAAAACTATTTGGTTCTAAAAGAGCCTGCCTAGCTCAGTCGGTAGAGCATGAGACTCTTAATCTCAGGGTTGTAGGTTTGAGCCCCACGTTGGGCAAAAACATCTATAATTTTAGTGCTTTTCGACAAAAAAGAGAGAAATTGAAAGTCTCTTCACAATATTTGCAGTATTTTCATTGTTAACATTCAATATATGAATACAAGTCTGGATGATGTTTAATGCGGCAATACCATACCTTAATGTATTCACTGTAAAAGAAAAAGTGTGTATCATCTTACTATAAAATAAAGTGGAGAAAACACAAATAGGACATTTTTTCACATAGCTTTAATCGGCTATTTCATGATATTCTTCAAAGCGTTCTGATATTGACTGGTAATTGTGTTTGATACTTTCTTAGACTATTTCTGCCTCTGGCTGATGTGTATTTTTTTTCCAAACTCCACCTGAGCCTATTACACAGCATCCTATCTGAGGAAAACGGAAGTGTAGGGATAGGGAAGAAAATTATATGAATCCAAAAGAGACTTGCTAGTTTAGGCTAGCTAAGTTGGTAGAGCATAAGACTCTTAATGTCAAGGTTGTGGGTTCGAGCCCCATGTTGGGCAAATACAACTAGCATTTTAGTGCTTTTTGACAGAAAAGAGAGCAATTGAACGTCTCTTCACAATATTTGCAATATATTCATTGTTAACATTCAATATATGAATGCATGTCTGGATGATGTTTAATGCGGTAATACCATACCTTAATGTATTCACTGTAAAAGAAAAGGTGTGTATCATCTTACTATAAAATAAAGTGGAGAAAACACAAATAGGACATTTTTTTCACACAGGTTTAATCGGCTATTTCCTGATATTCTTCAAAGCGTTCTGATATTGACTGGTAATTATGTTTGATACTTTCTTAGACTATTTCTGCCTCTGGCTGATGTGTATTTTCTTTCCAAACTCCACCTGAGCCTATGATTACACAGCATCCTATCTGTGGAAAACGGCAGTGCAGGGATAGGGAAGAAAACTATTTGGTTCCAAAAGAGCCCGTCTAGCTCAGTCGGTAGAGCATGAGACTCTTAATCTCAGGGTTGTAGGTTTGAGCCCCACGTTGGGCAAAAACAACTAGAATTTTAGTGCTTTTCGACAAAAAAGAGAGACATTGAAAGTCTCTTCACAATATTTGCAGTATTTTCATTGTTAACATTGAATATATGAATACATGTCTGGATGATGTTTAATGTGCCAATACCATACCTTAATGTATTCACTGTAAAAGAAAAAGTGTGTATCATCTTACTATAAAATAAAGTGGAGAAAACACAAATAGGACATTTTTTCCACACAGGTTTAATCAGATATTTCCTGATATTCTTCAAAGCATTCTGATATTGACTGGTAATTGTGTTTGATACTTTCTTAGACTATTTCTGCCTCTGGCTGATGTGTATTTTCTTTCCAAACTCCACCTGAGCCTATGATTACACAGCATCCTATCTGTGGAAAACAGCAGTGCAGGGATAGGGAAGCAAACTATTGGGTTCCAAAAGAGCCCCCCTAGCTCAGTCGGTAGAGCATGAGTCTCTTAATCTCAAGGTTGTTGGTTGGACCCCCACATTGGGTGAAAAAAGCTATAATATTAGAGCTTTTTGTCAAAAAAGAGAGAAATTGAAAGTCTCTTCACAATGTTTGCAATATTTTCATTGTTAACATTCAATATGTGAATGCATGTCAGGATGATGTTTAATGGGGTAATACCATACCTTAATGGATTCACTGTAAAAGAAAAAGTGTGTATCATCTTACTATAAAATAAAGTGGAGAAAACACAAATAGGAAATGTTTTTTTCACACAGGTTTAATCAGCTATTTCCTGATATTCTTCAAAGCGTTCTAATATTGACTGGTAATTATGTTTGATACTTTCTTAGACTATTTCTGCCTCTGGCTGATGTGTATTTTCTTTCCAAACTCCACCTGAGCCTATGATTACACAGCATCCTATCTGTGGAAAACTGAAGTGCAGGGATAGGGAAGAAAACTATATGAATCAAAAGGAGCCCAGCTAGCTCAGTCGGTAGAGCATGAGACTCTTAATCGCAGGGTTGTCGGTTTGAGCCCCACTTTGGGCAAAAACAACTGTAATTTTAGTGCTTTTCGACAAAAAAGAGAGAAATTGAAAGTCTCTTCACAATATTTGCAGTATTTTCATTGTTAACATTCAATATATGAATACATGTCTGGATGATGTGTAATGGGGCAATACCATACCTTAATGTATTCACTGCAAAAGAAAAAGTATGTATCATCTTACTATAAAATAAAGTGGAGAGAACACAAATAAGACTTTTTTTTCACACAGGTTTAATCGGCTATTTCCTGATATTCTTCAATGCGTTCTGATATTGACTGGTAATTGTGTTTGATACTTTCTTAGACTATTTCTGCCTCTGGCTGATGTGTATTTTTTTTCCAAACTCCACCTGAGCCTATTACACAGCATCCTATCTGTGGAAAACGGAAGTGCAGGGATAGGGAAGAAAATTATATGAATCCAAAAGAGACTTGCTAGTTTAGGCTAGCTAAGTTGGTAGAGCATGAGACACTTAATGACAAGGTTGTGGGTTCGAGCCCCATGTTGGGCAAAAACAACTAGCATTTTAGTGCTTTTTGACAGAAAAGAGAGCAATTGAACGTCTCTTCACAATATTTGCAATATTTTCATTGTTAACATTGAATATATGAATGCATGTCTGGATGATGTTTAATGCGGTAATACCATACCTTAATGTATTCACTGTAAAAGAAAAGGTGTGTATCATCTTACTATAAAATAAAGTGGAGAAAACACAAATAGGACATTTTTTTCACACAGGTTTAATCGGCTATTTCCTGATATTCTTCAAAACGTTCTGATATTGACTGGTAATTATGTTTGATACTTTCTTAGACTATTTCTGCCTCTGGCTGATGTGTATTTTCTTTCCAAACTCCACCTGAGCCTATAATTACACAGCATCCTATCTGTGGAAAACGGCAGTGCAGGGATAGGGAAGAAAACTAGTTGGTTCCAAAAGAGCCCGTCTAGCTTAGTCGGTAGACCATGAGACTCTTAATCTCAGGGTCGTGGGTTCAAGCCCCACGTTGGGCGAAAACAACTAAAATTTGAGTGCTTTTTGACCAAAAAAATAGATATTGAAAGTCTCTTCACAATATTTGCAATATTTTCATTGTTAACATGCAATATATGAATGCATGTCTGGATGATGTGTAATGGGGCAATACCATACCTTAATGTATTCACTGTAAAAGAAAAGGTATGTATCATCTTACTATAAAATAAAGTGGAGAAAACACAAATAAGACTTTTTTTTCACACAGGTTTAATCGGCTATTTCTTGATATTCTTCAATGCGTTCTGATATTGACTGGTAATTGTGTTTGATACTTTCTTAGACTATTTCTGCCTCTGGCTGATGTGTATTTTCTTTCCAAACTCCACCTGAGCCTATGATTACACAGCATCCTATCTGTGGAAAACAGCAGTGCAGGGATAGGGAAGCAAACTATTGGGTTCCAAAAGAGCCCGCCTAGCTCAGTCGGTAGAGCATGAGTCTCTTAATCTCAAGGTTGTTGGTTGGACCCCCACATTGGGTGAAAAAAGCTATAATATTAGTGCTTTTTGTCAAAAAAGAGAGAAATTGAAAGTCTCTTCACAATGTTTGCAATATTTTCATTGTTAACATTCAATATGTGAATGCATGTCAGGATGATGTTTAATGGGGTAATACCATAACTTAATGGATTCACTGTAAAAGAAAAAGTGTGTATCATCTTACTATAAAATAAAGTGGAGAAAACACAAATAGGAAATTTTTTTTTCACACAGGTTTAATCAGCTATTTCCTGATATTCTTCAAAGCGTTCTAATATTGACTGGTAATTATGTTTGATACTTTCTTAGACTATTTCTGCCTCTGGCTGATGTGTATTTTCTTTCCAAACTCCACCTGAGCCTATGATTACACAGCATCCTATCTGTGGAAAACGGAAGTGCAGGGATAGGGAAGAAAACTATACGAATCAAAAGGAGCCCAGCTAGCTCAGTCGGTAGAGCATGAGACTCTTAATCGCAGGGTTGTCGGTTTGAGCCCCACTTTGGGCAAAAACAACTGTAATTTTAGTGCTTTTCGACAAAAAAGAGAGAAATTGAAAGTCTCTTCACAATATTTGCAGTATTTTCATTGTTAACATTCAATATATGAATACATGTCTGGATGATGTGTAATGGGGCAATACCATACCTTAATGTATTCACTGCAAAAGAAAAAGTATGTATCATCTTACTATAAAATAAAGTGGAGAGAACACAAATAAGACTTTTTTTTCACACAGGTTTAATCGGCTATTTCCTGATATTCTTCAATGCGTTCTGATATTGACTGGTAATTGTGTTTGATACTTTCTTAGACTATTCTGCCTCTGGCTGATGTGCATTTTCTTTCCAAACTCCACCTGAGCCTATGATTACACAGCATCCTATCTGTGGAAAACGGCAGTGCAGGGATAGGGAAGAAAACTATAAGCATCCAAAGGAGCCCGGCTAGCTCAGTCGGTAGAGCATGAAACTCTTAATCTCAGGGTTGTAGGTTTGAGCCCCACGTTGGGCAAAAACATCTATAATTTTAGTGCTTTTCGACAAAAAAGAGAGAAATTGAAAGTCTCTTCACAATATTTGCAGTATTTTCATTGTTAACATTCAATATATGAATACAAGTCTGGATGATGTTTAATGCGGCAATACCATATCTTAATGTATTCACTGTAAAAGAAAAAGTGTGTATCATCTTACTATAAAATAAAGTGGAAAAACACAAATAGGACATTTTTTCACACAGGTTTAATCGGCTATTTCATGATATTCTTCAAAGCGTTCTGATATTGACTGGTAATTGTGTTTGATACTTTCTTAGACTATTTCTGCCTCTGGCTGATGTGTATTTTTTTTCCAAACTCCACCTGAGCCTATTACACAGCATCCTATCTGTGGAAAACGGAAGTGCAGGGATAGGGAAGAAAATTATATGAATCCAAAAGAGACTTGCTAGTTTAGGCTAGCTATGTTGGTAGAGCATGAGACTCTTAATGTCAAGTTTGTGGGTTTGAGCCCCATGTTGGGCAAAAACAACTAGAAATTTAGTGCTTTTTGACAGAAAAGAGAGCAATTGAACGTCTCTTCACAATATTTGCAATATTTTCATTGTTAACATTCAATATATGAATTCATGTCTGGATGATGTTTAATGCGGTAATGCCATACCTTAATGTATTCACTGTAAAAGAAAAGGTGTGTATCATCTTACTATAAAATAAAGTGGAGAAAACACAAATAGGACATTTTTTTCACACAGGTTTAATCGGCTATTTCCTGATATTCTTCAAAACGTTCTGATATTGACTGGTAATTATGTTTGATACTTTCTTAGACTATTTCTGCCTCTGGCTGATGTGTATTTTCTTTCCAAACTCCACCTGAGCCTATGATTACACAGCATCCTATCTGTGGAAAACGGCAGTGCAGGGATAGGGAAGAAAACTGTTGGGTTCCAAAAGAGCCCGTCTAGCTTAGTCGGTAGACCATGAGACTCTTAATCTCAGGGTCGTGGGTTCAAGCCCCACGTTGGGCGAAAACAACTAAAATGTAATGCTTTTTGACCAAAAAAATAGAAATTGAAAGTCTCTTCACAATATTTGCAATATTTTCATTGTTAACATGCAATATATGAATGCATGTCTGGATGATGTGTAATGGGGCAATACCATACATTAATGTATTCACTGTAAAAGAAAAAGTATGTATCATCTTACTATAAAATAAAGTGGAGAAAACACAAATAAGACTTTTTTTTCACACAGGTTTAATCGGCTATTTCCTGATATTCTTCAATGCGTTCTGATATTGACTGGTAATTGTGTTTGATACTTTCTTAGACTATTTCTGCCTCTGGCTGATGTGTATTTTCTTTCCAAACTCCACCTGAGCCTATGATTACACAGCATCCTATCTGTGGAAAACGGAAGTGCAGGGATAGGGAAGAAAACTATACGAATCAAAAGGAGCCCAGCTAGCTCAGTCGGTAGAGCATGAGACTCTTAATCTCAGGGTTGTAGGTTTGAGCCCCACGTTGGGCAAAAACAACTATAATTTTAGTGCTTTTCGACAAAAAAGAGAGAAATTGAAAGTCTCTTCACAATATTTGCAGTATTTTCATTGTTAACATTCAATATATGAATGCAAGTCTGGATGATGTTTAATGCGGCAATACCATACCTTAATGTATTCACTGTAAAAGAAAAAGTGTGTATCATCTTACTATAAAATAAAGTGGAGAAAACACAAATAGGACATTTTTTCACACAGCTTTAATCGGCTATTTCATGATATTCTTCAAAGCGTTCTGATATTGACTGGTAATTGTGTTTGATACTTTCTTAGACTATTTCTGCCTCTGGCTGATGTGTATTTTTTTTCCAAACTCCACCTGAGCCTATTACACAGCATCCTATCTGTGGAAAACGGAAGTGCAGGGATAGGGAAGAAAATTATATGAATCCAAAAGAGACTTGCTAGTTTAGGCTAGCTAAGTTGGTAGAGCATGAGACTCTTAATGTCAAGGTTGTGGGTTCGAGCCCCATGTTGGGCAAAAACAACTAGCATTTTAGTGCTTTTTGACAGAAAAGAGAGCAATTGAACGTCTCTTCACAATATTTGCAATATTTTCATTGTGAACATTCAATATATGAATGCATGTCTGGATGATGTTTAATGCGGTAATACCATACCTTAATGTATTCACTGTAAAAGAAAAGGTGTGTATCATCTTACTATAAAATAAAGTGGAGAAAACACAAATAGGACATTTTTTTCACACAGGTTTAATCGGCTATTTCCTGATATTCTTCAAAGCGTTCTGATATTGACTGGTAATTATGTTTGATACTTTCTTAGACTATTTCTGCCTCTGGCTGATGTGTATTTTCTTTCCAAACTCCACCTGAGCCTATGATTACACAGCATCCTATCTGTGGAAAACCGCAGTGCAGGGATAGGGAAGAAAACTATTTGGTTCTAAAAGAGCCTGCCTAGCTCAGTCGGTAGAGCATGAGACTCTTAATCTCAGGGTTGTAGGTTTGAGCCCCACGTTGGGCAAAAACAACTATAATTTTAGTGCTTTTCGACAAAAAAGAGAGAAATTGAAAGTCTCTTCACAATATTTGCAGTATTTTCATTGTTAACATTCAATATATGAATACAAGTCTGGATGATGTTTAATGCGGCAATACCATACCTTAATGTATTCACTGTAAAAGAAAAAGTGTGTATCATCTTACTATAAAATAAAGTGGAGAAAACACAAATAGGACATTTTTTCACACAGCTTTAATCGGCTATTTCATGATATTCTTCAAAGCGTTCTGATATTGACTGGTAATTGTGTTTGATACTTTCTTAGACTATTTCTGCCTCTGGCTGATGTGTATTTTTTTTCCAAACTCCACCTGAGCCTATTACACAGCATCCTATCTGTGGAAAACGGAAGTGCAGGGATAGGGAAGAAAATTATATGAATCCAAAAGAGACTTGCTAGTTTAGGCTAGCTAAGTTGGTAGAGCATGAGACTCTTAATGTCAAGGTTGTGGGTTCGAGCCCCATGTTGGGCAAAAACAACTAGCATTTTAGTGCTTTTTGACAGAAAAGAGAGCAATTGAACGTCTCTTCACAATATTTGCAATATTTTCATTGTGAACATTCAATATATGAATGCATGTCTGGATGATGTTTAATGCGGTAATACCATACCTTAATGTATTCACTGTAAAAGAAAAGGTGTGTATCATCTTACTATAAAATAAAGTGGAGAAAACACAAATAGGACATTTTTTTCACACAGGTTTAATCGGCTATTTCCTGATATTCTTCAAAGCGTTCTGATATTGACTGGTAATTATGTTTGATACTTTCTTAGACTATTTCTGCCTCTGGCTGATGTGTATTTTCTTTCCAAACTCCACCTGAGCCTATGATTACACAGCATCCTATCTGTGGAAAACCGCAGTGCAGGGATAGGGAAGAAAACTATTTGGTTCTAAAAGAGCCTGCCTAGCTCAGTCGGTAGAGCATGAGACTCTTAATCTCAGGGTTGTAGGTTTGAGCCCCACGTTGGGCAAAAACATCTATAATTTTAGTGCTTTTCGACAAAAAAGAGAGAAATTGAAAGTCTCTTCACAATATTTGCAGTATTTTCATTGTTAACATTCAATATATGAATACAAGTCTGGATGATGTTTAATGCGGCAATACCATACCTTAATGTATTCACTGTAAAAGAAAAAGTGTGTATCATCTTACTATAAAATAAAGTGGAGAAAACACAAATAGGACATTTTTTCACATAGCTTTAATCGGCTATTTCATGATATTCTTCAAAGCGTTCTGATATTGACTGGTAATTGTGTTTGATACTTTCTTAGACTATTTCTGCCTCTGGCTGATGTGTATTTTTTTTCCAAACTCCACCTGAGCCTATTACACAGCATCCTATCTGAGGAAAACGGAAGTGTAGGGATAGGGAAGAAAATTATATGAATCCAAAAGAGACTTGCTAGTTTAGGCTAGCTAAGTTGGTAGAGCATAAGACTCTTAATGTCAAGGTTGTGGGTTCGAGCCCCATGTTGGGCAAATACAACTAGCATTTTAGTGCTTTTTGACAGAAAAGAGAGCAATTGAACGTCTCTTCACAATATTTGCAATATATTCATTGTTAACATTCAATATATGAATGCATGTCTGGATGATGTTTAATGCGGTAATACCATACCTTAATGTATTCACTGTAAAAGAAAAGGTGTGTATCATCTTACTATAAAATAAAGTGGAGAAAACACAAATAGGACATTTTTTTCACACAGGTTTAATCGGCTATTTCCTGATATTCTTCAAAGCGTTCTGATATTGACTGGTAATTATGTTTGATACTTTCTTAGACTATTTCTGCCTCTGGCTGATGTGTATTTTCTTTCCAAACTCCACCTGAGCCTATGATTACACAGCATCCTATCTGTGGAAAACGGCAGTGCAGGGATAGGGAAGAAAACTATTTGGTTCCAAAAGAGCCCGTCTAGCTCAGTCGGTAGAGCGTAGACTCTTAATCTCAGGGTTGTAGGTTTGAGCCCCACGTTGGGCAAAAACAACTAGAATTTTAGTGCTTTTCGACAAAAAAGAGAGACATTGAAAGTCTCTTCACAATATTTGCAGTATTTTCATTGTTAACATTGAATATATGAATACATGTCTGGATGATGTTTAATGTGCCAATACCATACCTTAATGTATTCACTGTAAAAGAAAAAGTGTGTATCATCTTACTATAAAATAAAGTGGAGAAAACACAAATAGGACATTTTTTCCACACAGGTTTAATCAGATATTTCCTGATATTCTTCAAAGCATTCTGATATTGACTGGTAATTGTGTTTGATACTTTCTTAGACTATTTCTGCCTCTGGCTGATGTGTATTTTCTTTCCAAACTCCACCTGAGCCTATGATTACACAGCATCCTATCTGTGGAAAACAGCAGTGCAGGGATAGGGAAGCAAACTATTGGGTTCCAAAAGAGCCCGCCTAGCTCAGTCGGTAGAGCATGAGTCTCTTAATCTCAAGGTTGTTGGTTGGACCCCCACATTGGGTGAAAAAAGCTATAATATTAGAGCTTTTTGTCAAAAAAGAGAGAAATTGAAAGTCTCTTCACAATGTTTGCAATATTTTCATTGTTAACATTCAATATGTGAATGCATGTCAGGATGATGTTTAATGGGGTAATACCATACCTTAATGGATTCACTGTAAAAGAAAAAGTGTGTATCATCTTACTATAAAATAAAGTGGAGAAAACACAAATAGGAAATGTTTTTTTCACACAGGTTTAATCAGCTATTTCCTGATATTCTTCAAAGCGTTCTAATATTGACTGGTAATTATGTTTGATACTTTCTTAGACTATTTCTGCCTCTGGCTGATGTGTATTTTCTTTCCAAACTCCACCTGAGCCTATGATTACACAGCATCCTATCTGTGGAAAACTGAAGTGCAGGGATAGGGAAGAAAACTATATGAATCAAAAGGAGCCCAGCTAGCTCAGTCGGTAGAGCATGAGACTCTTAATCGCAGGGTTGTCGGTTTGAGCCCCACTTTGGGCAAAAACAACTGTAATTTTAGTGCTTTTCGACAAAAAAGAGAGAAATTGAAAGTCTCTTCACAATATTTGCAGTATTTTCATTGTTAACATTCAATATATGAATACATGTCTGGATGATGTGTAATGGGGCAATACCATACCTTAATGTATTCACTGCAAAAGAAAAAGTATGTATCATCTTACTATAAAATAAAGTGGAGAGAACACAAATAAGACTTTTTTTTCACACAGGTTTAATCGGCTATTTCCTGATATTCTTCAATGCGTTCTGATATTGACTGGTAATTGTGTTTGATACTTTCTTAGACTATTTCTGCCTCTGGCTGATGTGTATTTTTTTTCCAAACTCCACCTGAGCCTATTACACAGCATCCTATCTGTGGAAAACGGAAGTGCAGGGATAGGGAAGAAAATTATATGAATCCAAAAGAGACTTGCTAGTTTAGGCTAGCTAAGTTGGTAGAGCATGAGACACTTAATGACAAGGTTGTGGGTTCGAGCCCCATGTTGGGCAAAAACAACTAGCATTTTAGTGCTTTTTGACAGAAAAGAGAGCAATTGAACGTCTCTTCACAATATTTGCAATATTTTCATTGTTAACATTGAATATATGAATGCATGTCTGGATGATGTTTAATGCGGTAATACCATACCTTAATGTATTCACTGTAAAAGAAAAGGTGTGTATCATCTTACTATAAAATAAAGTGGAGAAAACACAAATAGGACATTTTTTTCACACAGGTTTAATCGGCTATTTCCTGATATTCTTCAAAACGTTCTGATATTGACTGGTAATTATGTTTGATACTTTCTTAGACTATTTCTGCCTCTGGCTGATGTGTATTTTCTTTCCAAACTCCACCTGAGCCTATAATTACACAGCATCCTATCTGTGGAAAACGGCAGTGCAGGGATAGGGAAGAAAACTAGTTGGTTCCAAAAGAGCCCGTCTAGCTTAGTCGGTAGACCATGAGACTCTTAATCTCAGGGTCGTGGGTTCAAGCCCCACGTTGGGCGAAAACAACTAAAATTTGAGTGCTTTTTGACCAAAAAAATAGATATTGAAAGTCTCTTCACAATATTTGCAATATTTTCATTGTTAACATGCAATATATGAATGCATGTCTGGATGATGTGTAATGGGGCAATACCATACCTTAATGTATTCACTGTAAAAGAAAAGGTATGTATCATCTTACTATAAAATAAAGTGGAGAAAACACAAATAAGACTTTTTTTTCACACAGGTTTAATCGGCTATTTCTTGATATTCTTCAATGCGTTCTGATATTGACTGGTAATTGTGTTTGATACTTTCTTAGACTATTTCTGCCTCTGGCTGATGTGTATTTTCTTTCCAAACTCCACCTGAGCCTATGATTACACAGCATCCTATCTGTGGAAAACAGCAGTGCAGGGATAGGGAAGCAAACTATTGGGTTCCAAAAGAGCCCGCCTAGCTCAGTCGGTAGAGCATGAGTCTCTTAATCTCAAGGTTGTTGGTTGGACCCCCACATTGGGTGAAAAAAGCTATAATATTAGTGCTTTTTGTCAAAAAAGAGAGAAATTGAAAGTCTCTTCACAATGTTTGCAATATTTTCATTGTTAACATTCAATATGTGAATGCATGTCAGGATGATGTTTAATGGGGTAATACCATAACTTAATGGATTCACTGTAAAAGAAAAAGTGTGTATCATCTTACTATAAAATAAAGTGGAGAAAACACAAATAGGAAATTTTTTTTTCACACAGGTTTAATCAGCTATTTCCTGATATTCTTCAAAGCGTTCTAATATTGACTGGTAATTATGTTTGATACTTTCTTAGACTATTTCTGCCTCTGGCTGATGTGTATTTTCTTTCCAAACTCCACCTGAGCCTATGATTACACAGCATCCTATCTGTGGAAAACGGAAGTGCAGGGATAGGGAAGAAAACTATACGAATCAAAAGGAGCCCAGCTAGCTCAGTCGGTAGAGCATGAGACTCTTAATCGCAGGGTTGTCGGTTTGAGCCCCACTTTGGGCAAAAACAACTGTAATTTTAGTGCTTTTCGACAAAAAAGAGAGAAATTGAAAGTCTCTTCACAATATTTGCAGTATTTTCATTGTTAACATTCAATATATGAATACATGTCTGGATGATGTGTAATGGGGCAATACCATACCTTAATGTATTCACTGCAAAAGAAAAAGTATGTATCATCTTACTATAAAATAAAGTGGAGAGAACACAAATAAGACTTTTTTTTCACACAGGTTTAATCGGCTATTTCCTGATATTCTTCAATGCGTTCTGATATTGACTGGTAATTGTGTTTGATACTTTCTTAGACTATTCTGCCTCTGGCTGATGTGCATTTTCTTTCCAAACTCCACCTGAGCCTATGATTACACAGCATCCTATCTGTGGAAAACGGCAGTGCAGGGATAGGGAAGAAAACTATAAGCATCCAAAGGAGCCCGGCTAGCTCAGTCGGTAGAGCATGAAACTCTTAATCTCAGGGTTGTAGGTTTGAGCCCCACGTTGGGCAAAAACATCTATAATTTTAGTGCTTTTCGACAAAAAAGAGAGAAATTGAAAGTCTCTTCACAATATTTGCAGTATTTTCATTGTTAACATTCAATATATGAATACAAGTCTGGATGATGTTTAATGCGGCAATACCATATCTTAATGTATTCACTGTAAAAGAAAAAGTGTGTATCATCTTACTATAAAATAAAGTGGAAAAACACAAATAGGACATTTTTTCACACAGGTTTAATCGGCTATTTCATGATATTCTTCAAAGCGTTCTGATATTGACTGGTAATTGTGTTTGATACTTTCTTAGACTATTTCTGCCTCTGGCTGATGTGTATTTTTTTTCCAAACTCCACCTGAGCCTATTACACAGCATCCTATCTGTGGAAAACGGAAGTGCAGGGATAGGGAAGAAAATTATATGAATCCAAAAGAGACTTGCTAGTTTAGGCTAGCTATGTTGGTAGAGCATGAGACTCTTAATGTCAAGTTTGTGGGTTTGAGCCCCATGTTGGGCAAAAACAACTAGAAATTTAGTGCTTTTTGACAGAAAAGAGAGCAATTGAACGTCTCTTCACAATATTTGCAATATTTTCATTGTTAACATTCAATATATGAATTCATGTCTGGATGATGTTTAATGCGGTAATGCCATACCTTAATGTATTCACTGTAAAAGAAAAGGTGTGTATCATCTTACTATAAAATAAAGTGGAGAAAACACAAATAGGACATTTTTTTCACACAGGTTTAATCGGCTATTTCCTGATATTCTTCAAAACGTTCTGATATTGACTGGTAATTATGTTTGATACTTTCTTAGACTATTTCTGCCTCTGGCTGATGTGTATTTTCTTTCCAAACTCCACCTGAGCCTATGATTACACAGCATCCTATCTGTGGAAAACGGCAGTGCAGGGATAGGGAAGAAAACTGTTGGGTTCCAAAAGAGCCCGTCTAGCTTAGTCGGTAGACCATGAGACTCTTAATCTCAGGGTCGTGGGTTCAAGCCCCACGTTGGGCGAAAACAACTAAAATGTAATGCTTTTTGACCAAAAAAATAGATATTGAAAGTCTCTTCACAATATTTGCAATATTTTCATTGTTAACATGCAATATATGAATGCATGTCTGGATGATGTGTAATGGGGCAATACCATACATTAATGTATTCACTGTAAAAGAAAAAGTATGTATCATCTTACTATAAAATAAAGTGGAGAAAACACAAATAAGACTTTTTTTTCACACAGGTTTAATCGGCTATTTCCTGATATTCTTCAATGCGTTCTGATATTGACTGGTAATTGTGTTTGATACTTTCTTAGACTATTTCTGCCTCTGGCTGATGTGTATTTTCTTTCCAAACTCCACCTGAGCCTATGATTACACAGCATCCTATCTGTGGAAAACGGAAGTGCAGGGATAGGGAAGAAAACTATACGAATCAAAAGGAGCCCAGCTAGCTCAGTCGGTAGAGCATGAGACTCTTAATCGCAGAGTTGTCGGTTTGAGCCCCACGTTGGGCAAAAACAACTGTAATTTTAGTGCTTTTCGACAAAAAAGAGAGAAATTGAAAGTCTCTTCACAATATTTGCAGTATTTTCATTGTTAACATTCAATATATGAATACATGTCTGGATGATGTGTAATGGGGCAATACCATACCTTAATGTATTCACTGCAAAAGAAAAAGTATGTATCATCTTACTATAAAATAAAGTGGAGAGAACACAAATAAGACTTTTTTTTCACACAGGTTTAATCGGCTATTTCCTGATATTCTTCAATGTGTTCTGATATTGACTGGTAATTGTGTTTGATACTTTCTTAGACTATTTCTGCCTCTGGCTGATGTGTATTTTTTTTCCAAACTCCACCTGAGCCTATTACACAGCATCCTATCTGTGGAAAACGGAAGTGCAGGGATAGGGAAGAAAATTATATGAATCCAAAAGAGACTTGCTAGTTTAGGCTAGCTAAGTTGGTAGAGCATGAGACACTTAATGACAAGGTTGTGGGTTCGAGCCCCATGTTGGGCAAAAACAACTAGCATTTTAGTGCTTTTTGACAGAAAAGAGAGCAATTGAACGTCTCTTCACAATATTTGCAATATTTTCATTGTTAACATTGAATATATGAATGCATGTCTGGATGATGTTTAATGCGGTAATACCATACCTTAATGTATTCACTGTAAAAGAAAAGGTGTGTATCATCTTACTATAAAATAAAGTGGAGAAAACACAAATAGGACATTTTTTTCACACAGGTTTAATCGGCTATTTCCTGATATTCTTCAAAACGTTCTGATATTGACTGGTAATTATGTTTGATACTTTCTTAGACTATTTCTGCCTCTGGCTGATGTGTATTTTCTTTCCAAACTCCACCTGAGCCTATAATTACACAGCATCCTATCTGTGGAAAACGGCAGTGCAGGGATAGGGAAGAAAACTAGTTGGTTCCAAAAGAGCCCGTCTAGCTTAGTCGGTAGACCATGAGACTCTTAATCTCAGGGTCGTGGGTTCAAGCCCCACGTTGGGCGAAAACAACTAAAATTTGAGTGCTTTTTGACCAAAAAAATAGATATTGAAAGTCTCTTCACAATATTTGCAATATTTTCATTGTTAACATGCAATATATGAATGCATGTCTGGATGATGTGTAATGGGGCAATACCATACCTTAATGTATTCACTGTAAAAGAAAAGGTATGTATCATCTTACTATAAAATAAAGTGGAGAAAACACAAATAAGACTTTTTTTTCACACAGGTTTAATCGGCTATTTCTTGATATTCTTCAATGCGTTCTGATATTGACTGGTAATTGTGTTTGATACTTTCTTAGACTATTTCTGCCTCTGGCTGATGTGTATTTTCTTTCCAAACTCCACCTGAGCCTATGATTACACAGCATCCTATCTGTGGAAAACAGCAGTGCAGGGATAGGGAAGCAAACTATTGGGTTCCAAAAGAGCCCGCCTAGCTCAGTCGGTAGAGCATGAGTCTCTTAATCTCAAGGTTGTTGGTTGGACCCCCACATTGGGTGAAAAAAGCTATAATATTAGTGCTTTTTGTCAAAAAAGAGAGAAATTGAAAGTCTCTTCACAATGTTTGCAATATTTTCATTGTTAACATTCAATATGTGAATGCATGTCAGGATGATGTTTAATGGGGTAATACCATAACTTAATGGATTCACTGTAAAAGAAAAAGTGTGTATCATCTTACTATAAAATAAAGTGGAGAAAACACAAATAGGAAATTTTTTTTTCACACAGGTTTAATCAGCTATTTCCTGATATTCTTCAAAGCGTTCTAATATTGACTGGTAATTATGTTTGATACTTTCTTAGACTATTTCTGCCTCTGGCTGATGTGTATTTTCTTTCCAAACTCCACCTGAGCCTATGATTACACAGCATCCTATCTGTGGAAAACGGAAGTGCAGGGATAGGGAAGAAAACTATACGAATCAAAAGGAGCCCAGCTAGCTCAGTCGGTAGAGCATGAGACTCTTAATCGCAGGGTTGTCGGTTTGAGCCCCACTTTGGGCAAAAACAACTGTAATTTTAGTGCTTTTCGACAAAAAAGAGAGAAATTGAAAGTCTCTTCACAATATTTGCAGTATTTTCATTGTTAACATTCAATATATGAATACATGTCTGGATGATGTGTAATGGGGCAATACCATACCTTAATGTATTCACTGCAAAAGAAAAAGTATGTATCATCTTACTATAAAATAAAGTGGAGAGAACACAAATAAGACTTTTTTTTCACACAGGTTTAATCGGCTATTTCCTGATATTCTTCAATGCGTTCTGATATTGACTGGTAATTGTGTTTGATACTTTCTTAGACTATTCTGCCTCTGGCTGATGTGCATTTTCTTTCCAAACTCCACCTGAGCCTATGATTACACAGCATCCTATCTGTGGAAAACGGCAGTGCAGGGATAGGGAAGAAAACTATAAGCATCCAAAGGAGCCCGGCTAGCTCAGTCGGTAGAGCATGAAACTCTTAATCTCAGGGTTGTAGGTTTGAGCCCCACGTTGGGCAAAAACATCTATAATTTTAGTGCTTTTCGACAAAAAAGAGAGAAATTGAAAGTCTCTTCACAATATTTGCAGTATTTTCATTGTTAACATTCAATATATGAATACAAGTCTGGATGATGTTTAATGCGGCAATACCATATCTTAATGTATTCACTGTAAAAGAAAAAGTGTGTATCATCTTACTATAAAATAAAGTGGAAAAACACAAATAGGACATTTTTTCACACAGGTTTAATCGGCTATTTCATGATATTCTTCAAAGCGTTCTGATATTGACTGGTAATTGTGTTTGATACTTTCTTAGACTATTTCTGCCTCTGGCTGATGTGTATTTTTTTTCCAAACTCCACCTGAGCCTATTACACAGCATCCTATCTGTGGAAAACGGAAGTGCAGGGATAGGGAAGAAAATTATATGAATCCAAAAGAGACTTGCTAGTTTAGGCTAGCTATGTTGGTAGAGCATGAGACTCTTAATGTCAAGTTTGTGGGTTTGAGCCCCATGTTGGGCAAAAACAACTAGAAATTTAGTGCTTTTTGACAGAAAAGAGAGCAATTGAACGTCTCTTCACAATATTTGCAATATTTTCATTGTTAACATTCAATATATGAATTCATGTCTGGATGATGTTTAATGCGGTAATGCCATACCTTAATGTATTCACTGTAAAAGAAAAGGTGTGTATCATCTTACTATAAAATAAAGTGGAGAAAACACAAATAGGACATTTTTTTCACACAGGTTTAATCGGCTATTTCCTGATATTCTTCAAAACGTTCTGATATTGACTGGTAATTATGTTTGATACTTTCTTAGACTATTTCTGCCTCTGGCTGATGTGTATTTTCTTTCCAAACTCCACCTGAGCCTATGATTACACAGCATCCTATCTGTGGAAAACGGCAGTGCAGGGATAGGGAAGAAAACTGTTGGGTTCCAAAAGAGCCCGTCTAGCTTAGTCGGTAGACCATGAGACTCTTAATCTCAGGGTCGTGGGTTCAAGCCCCACGTTGGGCGAAAACAACTAAAATGTAATGCTTTTTGACCAAAAAAATAGATATTGAAAGTCTCTTCACAATATTTGCAATATTTTCATTGTTAACATGCAATATATGAATGCATGTCTGGATGATGTGTAATGGGGCAATACCATACATTAATGTATTCACTGTAAAAGAAAAAGTATGTATCATCTTACTATAAAATAAAGTGGAGAAAACACAAATAAGACTTTTTTTTCACACAGGTTTAATCGGCTATTTCCTGATATTCTTCAATGCGTTCTGATATTGACTGGTAATTGTGTTTGATACTTTCTTAGACTATTTCTGCCTCTGGCTGATGTGTGTTTTCTTTCCAAACTCCACCTGAGCCTATGATTACACAGCATCCTATCTGTGGAAAACGGAAGTGCAGGGATAGGGAAGAAAACTATACGAATCAAAAGGAGCCCAGCTAGCTCAGTCGGTAGAGCATGAGACTCTTAATCGCAGAGTTGTCGGTTTGAGCCCCACGTTGGGCAAAAACAACTGTAATTTTAGTGCTTTTCGACAAAAAAGAGAGAAATTGAAAGTCTCTTCACAATATTTGCAGTATTTTCATTGTTAACATTCAATATATGAATACATGTCTGGATGATGTGTAATGGGGCAATACCATACCTTAATGTATTCACTGCAAAAGAAAAAGTATGTATCATCTTACTATAAAATAAAGTGGAGAGAACACAAATAAGACTTTTTTTTCACACAGGTTTAATCGGCTATTTCCTGATATTCTTCAATGTGTGCTGATATTGACTGGTAATTGTGTTTGATACTTTCTTAGACTATTTCTGCCTCTGGCTGGTGTGCATTTTCTTTCCAAACTCCACCTGAGCCTATGATTACACAGCATCCTATCTGTGGAAAACGGCAGTGCAGGGATAGGGAAGAAAACTATAGGCATCCAAAGGAGCCTGGCTAGCTCTGTCGGTAGAGCATGAAACTCTTAATCTCAGGGTTGTAGGTTTGAGCCCCACGTTGGGCAAAAACATCTATAATTTTAGTGCTTTTCGACAAAAAAGAGAGAAATTGAAAGTCTCTTCACAATATTTGCAGTATTTTCATTGTTAACATTCAATATATGAATACAAGTCTGGATGGTGTTTAATGTGGCAATACCATACCTTAATGTATTCACTGTAAAAGAAAAAGTGTGTATCATCTTACTATAAAATAAAGTGGAAAAACACAAATAGGACATTTTTTCACACAGGTTTAATCGGCTATTTCATGATATTCTTCAAAGCGTTCTGATATTGACTGGTAATTGTGTTTGATACTTTCTTAGACTATTTCTGCCTCTGGCCGATGTGTATTTTTTTTCCAAACTCCACCTGAGCCTATTACACAGCATCCTATCTGTGGAAAACGGAAGTGCAGGGACAGGGAAGAAAATTATATGAATCCAGATGAGACCGGCTAGTTTAGGCTAGCTAAGTTGGTAGAGCATGAGACTCTTAACGTCAAGGTCGTGGGTTCCAGCCCCATGTTGGGCAAAAACAACTAGCATTTTAGTGCTTTTTGACAGAAAAGAGAGCAATTGAACGTCTCTTCACAATATTTGCAATATTTTCATTGTGAACATTCAATATATGAATGCATGTCTGGATGATGTTTAATGTGGTAATACCATACCTTAATGTATTCACTGTAAAAGAAAAGGTGTGTATCATCTTACCATAAAATAAAGTGGAGAAAACACAAATAGGACATTTTTTTCACACAGGTTTAATCGGCTATTTCCTGATATTCTTCAAAGCGTTCTGATATTGACTGGTAATTATGTTTGATACTTTCTTAGACTATTTCTGCCTCTGGCTGATGTGTATTTTCTTTCCAAACTCCACCTGAGCCTATGATTACACAGCATCCTATCTGTGGAAAACGGCAGTGCAGGGATAGGTAAGAAAACTATTTGGTTCTAAAAGAGCCTGCCTAGCTCAGTTGGTAGAGCATGAGACTCTTAATCTCAGGGTTGTAGGTTTGAGCCCCACGTTGGGCAAAAACAACTATAATTTTAGTGCTTTTCGACAAAAAAGAGAGAAATTGAAAGTCTCTTCACAATATTTGCAGTATTTTCATTGTTAACATTCAATATATGAATACAAGTCTGGATGATGTTTAATGCGGCAATACCATACCTTAATGTATTCACTGTAAAAGAAAAAGTATGTATCATCTTACTATAAAATAAAGTGGAGAAAACACAAATAAGACTTTTTTTTCACACAGGTTTAATCGGCTATTTCCTGATATTCTTCATTGCGTTCTGATTTTGACTGGTAATTGTGTTTGATACTTTCTTAGACTATTTCTGCCTCTGGCTGATGTGTATTTTCTTTCCAAACTCCACCTGAGCCTATGATTACACAGCATCCTATCTGTGGAAAACAGCAGTGCAGGGATAGGGAAGCAAACTATTGGGTTCCAAAAGAGCCCGCCTAGCTCAGTCGGTAAAGCATGATTCTCTTAATCTCAAGGTTGTTGGTTGGACCCCCACATTGGGTGAAAAAAAGCTATAATATTAGTGCTTTTTGTCAAAAAAGAGAGAAATTGAAAGTCTCTTCACAATATTTGGAATATTTTCATTGTTAAAATGCAATATATGAATGCATGTCTGGATGATGTTTAATGTGCCAATACCATACCTTAATGTATTCACTGTAAAACAAAAAGTGTGTATCATCTTACTATAAAATAAAGTGGAGAAAACACAAATAGGACATTTTTTCCACACAGGTTTAATCAGCTATTTCCTGATATTCTTCAATGCGTTCTGATATTGACTGGTAATAGTGTTTGATACTTTCTTAGACTATTTCTGTCTCTGGCTGATGTGTATTTTCTTTCCAAACTCCACCTGAGCCTATGATTACACAGCATCCTATCTGTGGAAAACAGCAGTGCAGGGATAGGGAAGCAAACTATTGGGTTCCAAAAGAGCCCGCCTAGCTCAGTCGGTAAAGCATGATTCTCTTAATCTCAAGGTTGTTGGTTGGACCCCCACATTGGGTGAAAAAAAGCTATAATATTAGTGCTTTTTGTCAAAAAAGAGAGAAATTGAAAGTCTCTTCACAATATTTGCAATATTTTCATTGTTAACATTCAATATGTGAATGCATGTCTGGATGATGTTTAATGGGGTAATACCATACCTTAATGGATTCACTGTAAAAGAAAAAGTGTGTATCATCTTACTATAAAATAAAGTGGAGAAAACACAAATAGGATATTTTTTTCACACAGGTTTAATCGGCTATTTCCTGATATTCTTCAAAGCGTTCTAATATTGACTGGTAATTATGTTTGATACTTTCTTAGACTATTTCTGCCTCTGGCTGATGTGTATTTTCTTTCCAAACTCCACCTGAGCCTATGATTACACAGCATCCTATCTGTGGAAAACGGCAGTGCAGAGATAGGGAAGAAAACTATTTGGTTCTGAAAGAGCCGGTCTAGCTCAGTCGGTAGAGCATGAGGCTCTTAATCTCAGGGTCGTGGGTTCAAGCCCCATGTTGGGCGAAAACAACTACAATTTTAGTGCTTTTTGACCAAAAAAATAGATATTGAAAGTCTCTTCACAATGTTTACAATATTTTCATTGTTAACATGCAATATATGAATGCATGTCTGGATGATGTGTAATGGGGCAATACCATACCTTAATGTATTCACTGTAAAAGAAAAAGTATGTATCATCTTACTATAAAATAAAGGGTGAGAAAACACAAATAAGACTTTTTTCCACACATTTTTAATCGGCTATTTCCTGATATTCTTCAATGCGTTCTGATATTGACTGGTAATTGTGTTTGATACTTTCTTAGACTATTTCTGCCTCTGGCTGATGTGTATTTTCTTTCCAAACTCCACCTGAGCCTATGATTACACAGCATCCTATCTGTGGAAAATGGCAGTGCAGGAATAGGGAAGAAAACTATAGGCATCCAAAGGAGCCCGGCTAGCTCAGTCGGTAGAGCATGAGACTCTTAATCTCAGGGTCGTGGGTTTGAGCCCCACGTTGGGCTAAAACAACTAAAATTTTAGTGCTTTTTGACCAAAAAAATTGATATTGAAAGTCTCTTCACAATATTTGCAATATTTTCATTGTTAACATGCAATATATGAATGCATGTCTACATGATGTGTAATGGGGCAATACCATACCTTAATGTATTCACGGTAAAAGAAAAAGTATGTATCATCTTACTATAAAATAAAGGGTGAGAAAACACAAATAAGACTTTTTTCCACACATTTTTAATCGGCTATTTCCTGATATTCTTCAATGCGTTCTGATATTGACTGGTAATTGTGTTTGATACTTTCTTAGACTATTTCTGCCTCTGGCTGATGTGTATTTTCTTTCCAAACTCCACCTGAGCCTATGATTACACAGCATCCTATCTGTGGAAAACGGCAGTACAGGGATAGGGAAGAAAACTATAGGCATCCAAAGGATCCCGGCTAGCTCAGTCGGTAGAGCATGAGACTCTTAATTTCAGGGTTGTGGGTTTGAGCCCCACGTTGGGCTAAAACAACTAAAATTTTAGTGCTTTTTGACCAAAAAAATTGATATTGAAAGTCTCTTCACAATATTTGCAATATTTTCATTGTTAACATGCAATATATGAATGCATGTCTACATGATGTGTAATGGGGCAATACCATACCTTAATGTATTCACTGTAAAAGAAAAAGTATGTATCATCTTACTATAAAATAAAGGGTGAGAAAACACAAATAAGACTTTTTTCCACACATTTTTAATCGGCTATTTCCTGATATTCTTCAATGCGTTCTGATATTGACTGGTAATTGTGTTTGATACTTTCTTAGACTATTTCTGCCTCTGGCTGATGTGTATTTTCTTTCCAAACTCCACCAGAGCCTATGATTACACAGCATCCTATCTGTGGAAAACGGCAGTGCAGGGATAGGGAAGAAAACTATTTTGTTTTTCAAGAGCCTGCCTAGCTCAGTCGGTAGAGCATGAGACTCTTAAACTCAGGGTTGTAGGTTTGAGCCCCACGTTGGGCAAAAAACAACTATAATTTTAGTGCTTTTCGACAAAAAAGAGAGAAATTGAAAGTCTCTTCACAATATTTGCAGTATTTTCATTGTTAACAAAAAGTGTGTATCATCTTACTATAAAATAAAGTGGAGAAAACACAAATAGGACATTTTTTCACACAGGTTTAATCGGCTATTTCATGATATTCTTCAAAGCGTTCTGATATTGACTGGTAATTGTGTTTGATACTTTCTTAGACTATTTCTGCCTCTGGCTGATGTGTATTTTTTTTCCAAACTCCACCTGAGCCTATTACACAGCATCCTATCTGTGGAAAACGGAAGTGCAGGGATAGGGAAGAAAATTATATGAATCCAAAGGAGACCGGCTAGTTTAGGCTAGCTAAGTTGGTAAAGCATGAGACTCTTAACAACAAGGGCGTGGGTTCGAGCCCCATGTTGGGCAAAAACAACTAGCATTTTAGTGCTTTTTGACAGAAAAGAGAGCAATTGAACGTCTCTTCACAATATTTGCAATATTTTCATTGTTAACATTCAATATATGAATGCATGTCTGAATGATGTTTAATGCGTTAATACCATACCTTAATGTATTCACTGTAAAAGAAAAGGTGTGTATCATCTTACTATAAAATAAAGTGGAGAAAACACAAATAGGACATTTTTTTCACAAAGTTTTAATCAGCTATTTCCTGATATTCTTCAAAGCGTTCTGATATTGACCGGTAATTATGTTTGATACTTTCTTAGACTATTTCTGCCTCTGGCTGATGTGTATTTTCTTTCCAAACTCCACCTGAGCCTATGATTATACAGCACCCTATCTGTGGAAAACGGCAGTGCAGGGATAGGGAAGAAAACTATTTTGTTTTTAAAGAGCCTGCCTAGCTCAGTCGGTAGAGCATGAGACTCTTAAACTCAGGGTTGTAGGTTTGAGCCCCACGTTGGGCAAAAACAACTATAATTTTAATGCTTTTCGACAAAAAAGAGAGAAATTGAAAGTCTCTTCACAATATTTGCAGTATTTTCATTGTTAACATTCAATATATGAATACAAGTCTGGATGATGTTTAATGCGGCAATACCACACTTTAATGTATTCACTGTAAAAGAAAAAGTGTGTATCATTTTACTATAAAATAAAGTGGAGAAAACACAAATAGGACATTTTTTCACACAGGTTTAATCGGCTATTTCATGATATTCTTCAAAGCGTTCTGATATTGACTGGTAATAGTGTTTGATACTTTCTTAGACTATTTCTGCCTCTGGCTGATGTGTATTTTCTTTCCAAACTCCACCTGAGCCTATGATTACACAGCATCCTATCTGTGGAAAACGGCAGTGCAGAGATAGGGAAGAAAACTAGTTGGTTTCAAAAGAGCCTGTCTAGCTTAGTCGGTAGAGCATGAGACTCTTAATCTCAGGGTCGTGGGTTCAAGCCCCACATTGGGTGAAAACAACTAAAATTTTAGTGCTTTTTGACCAAAAAAATAGATATTGAAAGTCTCTTCACAATATTTGCAATATTTTCATTGTTAACATGCAATATATGAATGCATGTCTGGATGATGTGTAATGGGGCAATACCATACCTTAATGTATTCACTGTAAAAGAAAAAGTATGTATCATCTTACTATAAAATAAAGTGGAGAAAACACAAATAAGACTTTTTTTCACACAGGTTTAATCGGCTATTTCCTTATATTCTTCAATGCGTTCTGATATTGACTGGTAATTGTGTTTGATACTTTCTTAGACTATTTCTGCCTCTGGCTGATGTATATTTTCTTTCCAAACTCCACCTGAGCCTATGATTACACAGCATCCTATCTGTGGAAAACGGCAGTGCAGGGATAGGGAAGAAAACTATTTGGTTTCAAAAGAGCCTGTCTAGCTTAGTCGGTAGAGCATGAGACTCTTAATCTCAGGGTCGTGGGTTCAAGCCCCACATTGGGTGAAAACAACTAAAATTTTAGTGCTTTTTCACCAAAAAAATTGATATTGAAAGTCTCTTCACAATATTTGCAATATTTTCATTGTTAACATGCAATATATGAATGCATGTCTACATGATGTGTAATGGGGCAATACCATACCTTAATGTATTCACTGTAAAAGAAAAAGTATGTATCATCTTACTATAAAATAAAGGGTGAGAAAACACAAATAAGACTTTTTTCCACACATTTTTAATCGGCTATTTCCTGATATTCTTCAATGCGTTCTGATATTGACTGGTAATTGTGTTTGATACTTTCTTAGACTATTTCTGCCTCTGGCTGATGTGTATTTTCTTTCCAAACTCCACCTGAGCCTATGATTACACAGCATCCTATCTGTGGAAAACGGCAGTGCAGGGATAGGGAAGAAAACTATAGGCATCCAAAGGAGCCCGGCTAGCTCAGTCGGTAGAGCATGAGACTCTTAATCTCAGGGTCGTGGGTTTGAGCCCCACGTTGGGCTAAAACAACTAAAATTTTAGTGCTTTTTGACCAAAAAAATTGATATTGAAAGTCTCTTCACAATATTTGCAATATTTTCATTGTTAACATGCAATATATGAATGCATGTCTACATGATGTGTAATGGGGCAATACCATACCTTAATGTATTCACTGTAAAAGAAAAAGTATGTATCATCTTAATATAAAATAAAGGGTGAGAAAACACAAATAAGACTTTTTTCCACACATTTTTAATCGGCTATTTCCTGATATTCTTCATTGCGTTCTGATATTGACTGGTAATTGTGTTTGATACTTTCTTAGACTATTTCAGCCTCTGGCTGATGTGTATTTTCTTTCCAAACTCCACCTGAGCCTATGATTACACAGCATCCTATCTGTGGAAAACGGCAGTGCAGGGATAGGGAAGAAAACTATAGGCATCCAAAGGATCCCGGCTAGCTCAGTCGGTAGAGCATGAGACTCTTAATTTCAGGGTTGTGGGTTTGAGCCCCACGTTGGGCTAAAACAACTAAAATTTTAGTGCTTTTTGACCAAAAAAATTGATATTGAAAGTCTCTTCACAATATTTGCAATATTTTCATTGTTAACATGCAATATATGAATGCATGTCTACATGATGTGTAATGGGGCAATACCATACCTTAATGTATTCACTGTAAAAGAAAAAGTATGTATCATCTTACTATAAAATAAAGGGTGAGAAAACACAAATAAGACTTTTTTCCACACATTTTTAATCGGCTATTTCCTGATATTCTTCAATGCGTTCTGATATTGACTGGTAATTGTGTTTGATACTTTCTTAGACTATTTCTGCCTCTGGCTGATGTGTATTTTCTTTCCAAACTCCACCAGAGCCTATGATTACACAGCATCCTATCTGTGGAAAACGGCAGTGCAGGGATAGGGAAGAAAACTATTTTGTTTTTAAAGAGCCTGCCTAGCTCAGTCGGTAGAGCATGAGACTCTAAAACTCAGGGTTGTAGGTTTGAGCCCCACGTTGGGCAAAAACAACTATAATTTTAGTGCTTTTCGACAAAAAAGAGAGAAATTGAAAGTCTCTTCACAATATTTGCAGTATTTTCATTGTTAACAAAAAGTGTGTATCATCTTACTATAAAATAAAGTGGAGAAAACACAAATAGGACATTTTTTCACACAGGTTTAATCGGCTATTTCATGATATTCTTCAAAGCGTTCTGATATTGACTGGTAATTGAGTTTGATACTTTCTTAGACTATTTCTGCCTCTGGCTGATGTGTATTTTTTTTCCAAACTCCACCTGAGCCTATTACACAGCATCCTATCTGTGGAAAACGGAAGTGCAGGGATAGGGAAGAAAATTATATGAATCCAAAGGAGACCAGCTAGTTTAGGCTAGCTAAGTTGGTAGAGCATGAGACTCTTAACAACAAGGGCGTGGGTTCGAGCCCCATGTTGGGCAAAAACAACTAGCATTTTAGTGCTTTTTGACAGAAAAGAGAGCAATTGAACGTCTCTTCACAACATTTGCAATATTTTCATTGTTAACATTCAATATATGAATGCATGTCTGAATGATGTTTAATGCGGTAATACCATACCTTAATGTATTCACTGTAAAAGAAAAGGTGTGTATCATCTTACTATAAAATAAAGTGGAGAAAACACAAATAGGACATTTTTTTCACAAAGTTTTAATCGGCTATTTCCTGATATTCTTCAAAGCGTTCTGATATTGACCGGTAATTATGTTTGATACTTTCTTAGACTATTTCTGCCTCTGGCTGATGTGTATTTTCTTTCCAAACTCCACCTGAGCCTATGATTATACAGCATCCTATCTGTGGAAAACGGCAGTGCAGGGATAGGGAAGAAAACTATTTTGTTTTTAAAGAGCCTGACTAGCTCAGTCGGTAGAGCATGAGACTCTTAAAATCAGGGTTGTAGGTTTGAGCCCCACGTTGGGCAAAAACAACTATAATTTTAATGCTTTTCGACAAAAAAGAGAGAAATTGAAAGTCTCTTCACAATATTTGCAGTATTTTCATTGTTAACATTCAATATATGAATACAAGTCTGGATGATGTTTAATGCGGCAATACCATACTTTAATGTATTCACTGTAAAAGAAAAAGTGTGTATCATTTTACTATAAAATAAAGTGGAGAAAACACAAATAGGACATTTTTTCACACAGGTTTAATCGGCTATTTCCTGATATTCTTCAATGCGTTCTGATATTGACTGGTAATTGTGTTTGATACTTTCTTAGACTATTTCTGCCTCTGGCTGATGTGTATTTTCTTTCCAAACTCCACCTGAGCCTATGATTACACAGCATCCTATCTGTGGAAAACGGCAGTGCAGGGATAGGGAAGAAAACTATAGGCATCCAAAGGAGCCCGGCTAGCACAGTCGGTAAAGCATGAAACTCTTAATCTCAGGGTCGTGGGTTTGAGCCCCACGTTGGGCTAAAACAACTAAAATTTTAGTGCTTTTTGACCAAAAAAATAGATATTGAAAGTCTCTTCACAATATTTGCAATATTTTCATTGTTAACATGCAATATATGAATGCATGTCTGGATGATGTGTAATGGGGCAATACCATACCTTAATGTATTCACTGTAAAAGAAAAAGTATGTATCATCTTACTATAAAATAAAGTGGAGAAAACACAAATAAGACTTTTTTTCACACAGGTTTAATCGGCTATTTCCTGATATTCTTCAATGCGTTCTGATATTGACTGGTAATTGTGTTTGATACTTTCTTAGACTATTTCTGCCTCTGGCTGATGTGTATTTTCTTTCCAAACTCCACCTGAGCCTATGATTACACAGCATCCTATCTGTGGAAAACGGCAGTGCAGGGATAGGGAAGAAAACTATAGGCATCCAAAGGAGCCCGGCTAGCACAGTCGGTAAAGCATGAAACTCTTAATCTCAGGGTCGTGGGTTTGAGCCCCACGTTGGGCTAAAAGAACTAAAATTTTAGTGCTTTTTGACCAAAAAAATTGATATTGAAAGTCTCTTCACAATATTTGCAATATTTTCATTGTTAACATGCAATATATGAATGGATGTATGGATGATGTGTAATGGGGCAATACCATACCTTAATGTATTCACTGTAAAAGAAAAAGTATGTATCATCTTACTATAAAATAAAGTGGAGAAAACACAAATAAGACTTTTTTTCACACAGGTTTAATCGGCTATTTCCTGATATTCTTCAATGCGTTCTGATATTGACTGGTAATTGTGTTTGATACTTTCTTAGACTATTTCTGCATCTGGCTGATGTGTATTTTCTTTCCAAACTCCACCTGAGCCTATGATTACACAGCATCCTATATGTGGAAAACGGCAGTGCAGGGATAGGGAAGAAAACTATAGGCAGCCAAAGGAGCCCGGCTAGCTCAGTCGGTAGAGCATGAGACTCTTAATCTCAGGTTCGTGGGTTTGATCCCCACGTTGGGCGAAAACAATTAACATTTTAGTGCTTTTTGACCAAAAAAATAGATATTGAAAGTCTCTTCACAATATTTGCAATATTTTCATTGTTAACATGCAATATATGAATGCATGTCTGGATGATGTGTAATGGGGCAATACCATACCTTAATGTATTCACTGCAAAAGAAAAAGTATGTATCATCTTACTATAAAATAAAGTGGAGAGAACACAAATAAGACTTTTTTTTCACACAGGTTTAATCGGCTATTTCCTGATATTCTTCAATGCGTTCTGATATTGACTGGTAATTGTGTTTGATACTTTCTTAGACTATTTCTGCCTCTGGCTGATGTGCATTTTCTTTCCAAACTCCACCTGAGCCTATGATTACACAGCATCCTATCTGTGGAAAACGGCAGTGCAGGGATAGGGAAGAAAACTATAAGCATCCAAAAGAGCCCGGCTAGCTCAGTCGGTAGAGCATGAAACTCTTAATCTCAGGGTTGTAGGTTTGAGCCCCACGTTGGGCAAAAACATCTATAATTTTAGTGCTTTTCGACAAAAAAGAGAGAAATTGAAAGTCTCTTCACAATATTTGCAGTATTTTCATTGTTAACATTCAATATATGAATACAAGTCTGGATGATGTTTAATGCGGCAATACCATACCTTAATGTATTCACTGTAAAAGAAAAAGTGTGTATCATCTTACTATAAAATAAAGTGGAAAAACACAAATAGGACATTTTTTCACACAGGTTTAATCGGCTATTTCATGATATTCTTCAAAGCGTTCTGATATTGACTGGTAATTGTGTTTGATACTTTCTTAGACTATTTCTGCCTCTGGCTGATGTGTATTTTTTTTCAAAACTCCACCTGAGCCTATTACACAGCATCCTATCTGTGGAAAACGGCAGTGCAGGGATAGGGAAGAAAACTATTTGGTTCTGAAAGAGCCTGCCTAGCTCAGTCGGTAGAGCATGAGACTCTTAATCTCAGGGTTGTAGGTTTGAGCCCCACGTTGGGCAAAAACAACTATAATTTTAGTGCTTTTCGACAAAAAAGAGAGAAATTGAAAGTCTCTTCACAATATTTGCAGTATTTTCATTGTTAACATTCAATATATGAATACAAGTCTGGACGATGTTTAATGCGGCAATACCATACCTTAATGTATTCACTGTAAAAGAAAAAGTGTGTATCATCTTACTATAAAATAAAGTGGAGAAAACACAAATAGGACATTTTTTCACACAGGTTTAATCGGCTATTTCATGATATTCTTCAAAGCGTTCTGATATTGACTGGTAATTGTGTTTGATACTTTCTTAGACTATTTCTGCCTCTGGCTGATGTGTATTTTTTTTCCAAACTCCTCCTGAGCCTATTACACAGCATCCTATCTGTGGAAAACGGAAGTGCAGGGATAGGGAAGAAAATTATATGAATCCAAAAGAGACTTGCTAGTTTAGGCTAGCTAAGTTGGTAGAGTATGAGACACTTAATGACAAGGTTGTGGGTGCGAGCCCCATGTTGGGCAAAAACAACTAGCATTTTAGTGCTTTTTGACAGAAAAGAGAGCAATTGAACGTCTCTTCACAATATTTGCAATATTTTCATTGTTAGCATTCAATATATGAATGCATGTCTGGATGATGTTTAATGCGGTAATACCATACCTTAATGTATTCACTGTAAAAGAAAAGGTGTGTATCATCTTACTATAAAATAAAGTGGAGAAAACACAAATAGGACATTTTTTTCACACAGGTTTAATCGGCTATTTCCTGATATTCTTCAAAACGTTCTGATATTGACTGGTAATTATGTTTGATACTTTCTTAGACTATTTCTGCCTCTGGCTGATGTGTATTTTCTTTCCAAACTCCACCTGAGCCTATAATTACACAGCATCCTAGCTGTGGAAAACGGCAGTGCAGGGCTAGGGAAGAAAACTATTTGGTTCGAAAAGAGCCTGTCTAGCTTAGTCGGTAGACCATGAGACTCTTAATCTCAGGGTCGTGGGTTCAGGCCCCACGTTGGGCGAAAACAACTAAAATTTTAGTGCTTTTTGACCAAAAAAATAGATATTGAAAGTCTCTTCACAATATTTGCAATATTTTCATTGTTAACATTCAATATGTGAATGCATGTCTGGATGATGTTTAATGGGGTAATACCATACCTCAATGGATTCACTGTAAACGAAAAAGTGTCTATCATATTACTATAAAATAAAGTGAAGAAAACACAAATAGGACATTTTTTTCAGACAGGTTTAATCGGCTATTTCCTGATATTCTTCAAAGCGTTCTAATATTGACTGGTAATTATGTTTGATACTTTCTTAGACTATTTCTGCCTCTGGCTGATGTGTATTTTCTTTCCAAACTCCACCTGAGCCTATGATTACACAGCATCCTATCTGTGGAAAACGGAAGTGCAGGGATAGGGAAGAAAACTATACGAATCAAAAGGAGCCCAGCTAGCTCAGTCGGTAGAGCATAAGACTCTTAATCGCAGGGTTGTCGGTTTGAGCCCCACTTTGGGCAAAAACAACTGTAATTTTAGTGCTTTTCGACAAAAAAGAGAGAAATTGAAAGTCTCTTAACAATATTTGCAGTATTTTCATTGTTAACATTCAATATATGAATACATGTCTGGATGATGTGTAATGGGGCAATACCATACCTTAATGTATTCACTGCAAAAGAAAAAGTATATATCATTTTACTATAAAATAAAGTGGAGAGAACACAAATAAGACTTTTTTTTCACACAGTTTTAATCGGCTATTTCCTGATATTCTTCAATGCGTTCTGATATTGACTGGTAATTGTGTTTGATACTTTCTTAGACTATTTCTGCCTCTGGCTGATGTGTATTTTCTTTCCAAACTCCACCTGAGCCTATGATTACACAGCATCCTATCTGTGGAAAACGGCAGTGCAGGGATAGGGAAGAAAACTATAGGCATTCAAAGGAGCCTGGCTAGCTCAGTCGGTAGAGCATGAAACTCTTAATCTCAGGGTTGTAGGTTTGAGCCCCACGTTGGGCAAAAACATCTGAAATTTTAGTGCTTTTCGACAAAAAAGAGAGAAATTGAAAGTCTCTTCACAATATTTGCAGTATTTTCATTGTTAACATTCAATATATGAATACAAGTCTGGATGATGTTTAATGCGGCAATACCATACCTTAATGTATTCACTGTAAAAGAAAAAGTGTGTATCATCTTACTATAAAATAAAGTGGAAAAACACAAATAGGACATTTTTTCACACAGGTTTAATCGGCTATTTCATGATATTCTTCAATGCGTTCTGATATTGACTGGTAATTGTGTTTGATACTTTCTTAGACTATTTCTGCCTCTGGCTGATGTGTATTTTTTTTCCAAACTCCACCTGAGCCTATTACACTGCATCCTATCTGTGGAAAACGGAAGTGCAGGGATAGGGAAGAAAATTATATGAATCCAAAGGAGACTGGCTAGTTTAGGCTAGCTAAGTTGGTAGAGCATGAGACTCTTAACGTCAAGGTCGTGGGTTCGAGCCCCATGTTGGGCAAAAACAACTAGCATTTTAGTGCTTTTTGACAGAAAAGAGAGCAATTGAACGCCTCTTCACAATATTTGCAATATTTTCATTGTTAACATTCAATATATGAATGCATGTCTGGATGATGTTTAATGCGGTAATACCATACCTTAATGTATTCACTGTAAAAGAAAAGGTGCGTATCATCTTACTATAAAATAAAGTGGAGAAAACACAAATAGGACATTTTTTTCACACAGGTTTAATCGGCTATTTCCTGATATTCTTCAAAGCGTTCTGATATTGACTGGTAATTATGTTTGATACTTTCTTAGACTATTTCTGCCTCTGGCTGATGTGTATTTTCTTTCCGAACTCCACCTGAGCCTATGATTACACAGCATCTAATCTGTGGAAAACGGCAGTGCAGGGATAGGGAAGAAAACTATTTGGCTCTAAAAGAGCCTGCCTAGCTCAGTCGGTAGAGCATGAGACTCTTAATCTCAGGGTTGTAGGTTTGAGCCCCACGTTGGGCAAAAACAACTATAATTTTAGTGCTTTTCGACAAAAAAGAGAGAAATTGAAAGTCTCTTCACAATATTTGCAGTATTTTCATTGTTAACATTCAATATATGAATACAAGTCTGGACGATGTTTAATGCGGCAATACCATACCTTAATGTATTCACTGTAAAAGAAAAAGTGTGTATCATCTTACTATAAAATAAAGTGGAGAAAACACAAATAGGACATTTTTTCACACAGGTTTAATCGGCTATTTCATGATATTCTTCAAAGCGTTCTGATATTGACTGGTAATTGTGTTTGATACTTTCTTAGACTATTTCTGCCTCTGGCTGATGTGTATTTTTTTTCCAAACTCCACCTGAGCCTATTACACAGCATCCTATCTGTGGAAAACGGAAGTGCAGGGATAGGGAAGAAAATTATATGAATCCAAAAGAGACTTGCTAGTTTAGGCTAGCTAAGTTGGTAGAGCATGAGACACTTAATGACAAGGTTGTGGGTTCGAGCCCCATGTTGGGCAAAAACAACTAGCATTTTAGTGCTTTTTGACAGAAAAGAGAGCAATTGAACGTCTCTTCACAATATTTGCAATATTTTCATTGTTAACATTGAATATATGAATGCATGTCTGGATGATGTTTAATGCGGTAATACCATACCTTAATGTATTCACTGTAAAAGAAAAGGTGTGTATCATCTTACTATAAAATAAAGTGGAGAAAACACAAATAGGACATTTTTTTCACACAGGTTTAATCGGCTATTTCCTGATATTCTTCAAAACGTTCTGATATTGACTGGTAATTATGTTTGATACTTTCTTAGACTATTTCTGCCTCTGGCTGATGTGTATTTTCTTTCCAAACTCCACCTGAGCCTATAATTACACAGCATCCTATCTGTGGAAAACGGCAGTGCAGGGATAGGGAAGAAAACTATTTGGTTCCAAAAGAGCCCGTCTAGCTTAGTCGGTAGACCATGAGACTCTTAATCTCAGGGTCGTGGGTTCAAGCCCCACGTTGGGCGAAAACAACTAAAATTTGAGTGCTTTTTGACCAAAAAAATAGATATTGAAAGTCTCTTCACAATATTTGCAATATTTTCATTGTTAACATGCAATATATGAATGCATGTCTGGATGATGTGTAATGGGGCAATACCATACCTTAATGTATTCACTGTAAAAGAAAAGGTATGTATCATCTTACTATAAAATAAAGTGGAGAAAACACAAATAAGACTTTTTTTTCACACAGGTTTAATCGGCTATTTCTTGATATTCTTCAATGCGTTCTGATATTGACTGGTAATTGTGTTTGATACTTTCTTAGACTATTTCTGCCTCTGGCTGATGTGTATTTTCTTTCCAAACTCCACCTGAGCCTATGATTACACAGCATCCTATCTGTGGAAAACAGCAGTGCAGGGATAGGGAAGCAAACTATTGGGTTCCAAAAGAGCCCGCCTAGCTCAGTCGGTAGAGCATGAGTCTCTTAATCTCAAGGTTGTTGGTTGGACCCCCACATTGGGTGAAAAAAGCTATAATATTAGTGCTTTTTGTCAAAAAAGAGAGAAATTGAAAGTCTCTTCACAATGTTTGCAATATTTTCATTGTTAACATTCAATATGTGAATGCATGTCAGGATGATGTTTAATGGGGTAATACCATAACTTAATGGATTCACTGTAAAAGAAAAAGTGTGTATCATCTTACTATAAAATAAAGTGGAGAAAACACAAATAGGAAATTTTTTTTTCACACAGGTTTAATCAGCTATTTCCTGATATTCTTCAAAGCGTTCTAATATTGACTGGTAATTATGTTTGATACTTTCTTAGACTATTTCTGCCTCTGGCTGATGTGTATTTTCTTTCCAAACTCCACCTGAGCCTATGATTACACAGCATCCTATCTGTGGAAAACGGAAGTGCAGGGATAGGGAAGAAAACTATACGAATCAAAAGGAGCCCAGCTAGCTCAGTCGGTAGTGCATGAGACTCTTAATCGCAGGGTTGTCGGTTTGAGCCCCACTTTGGGCAAAAACAACTGTAATTTTAGTGCTTTTCGACAAAAAAGAGAGAAATTGAAAGTCTCTTCACAATATTTGCAGTATTTTCATTGTTAACATTCAATATATGAATACATGTCTGGATGATGTGTAATGGGGCAATACCATACCTTAATGTATTCACTGCAAAAGAAAAAGTATGTATCATCTTACTATAAAATAAAGTGGAGAGAACACAAATAAGACTTTTTTTTCACACAGGTTTAATCGGCTATTTCCTGATATTCTTCAATGCGTTCTGATATTGACTGGTAATTGTGTTTGATACTTTCTTAGACTATTTCTGCCTCTGGCTGATGTGTATTTTTTTTCCAAACTCCACCTGAGCCTATTACACAGCATCCTATCTGTGGAAAACGGAAGTGCAGGGATAGGGAAGAAAATTATATGAATCCAAAAGAGACTTGCTAGTTTAGGCTAGCTAAATTGGTAGAGCATGAGACACTTAATGACAAGGTTGTGGGTTCGAGCCCCATGTTGGGCAAAAACAACTAGCATTTTAGTGCTTTTTGACAGAAAAGAGAGCAATTGAACGTCTCTTCACAATATTTGCAATATTTTCATTGTTAACATTGAATATATGAATGCATGTCTGGATGATGTTTAATGCGGTAATACCATACCTTAATGTATTCACTGTAAAAGAAAAGGTGTGTATCATCTTACTATAAAATAAAGTGGAGAAAACACAAATAGGACATTTTTTTCACAAAGTTTTAATCGGCTATTTCCTGATATTCTTCAAAGCGTTCTGATATTGACCGGTAATTATGTTTGATACTTTCTTAGACTATTTCTGCCTCTGGCTGATGTGTATTTTCTTTCCAAACTCCACCTGAGCCTATGATTATACAGCATCCTATCTGTGGAAAACGGCAGTGCAGGGATAGGGAAGAAAACTATTTTGTTTTTAAAGAGCCTGCCTAGCTCAGTCGGTGGAGCATGAGACTCTTAAACTCAGGGTTGTAGGTTTGAGCCCCACGTTGGGCAAAAACAACTATAATTTTAATGCTTTTCGACAAAAAAGAGAGAAATTGAAAGTCTCTTCACAATATTTGCAGTATTTTCATTGTTAACATTCAATATATGAATACAAGTCTGGATGATGTTTAATGCGGCAATACCATACTTTAATGTATTCACTGTAAAAGAAAAAGTGTGTATCATTTTACTATAAAATAAAATGGAGAAAACACAAATAGGACATTTATTCACACAGGTTTAATCGGCTATTTCATGATATTCTTCAAAGCGTTCTGATATTGACTGGTAATAGTGTTTGATACTTTCTTAGACTATTTCTGCCTCTGGCTGATGTGTATTTTCTTTCCAAACTCCACCTGAGCCTATGATTACACAGCATCCTATCTGTGGAAAACGGCAGTGCAGGGATAGGGAAGAAAACTATTTGGTTTCAAAAGAGCCTGTCTAGCTTAGTCGGTAGAGCATGAGACTCTTAATCTCAGGGTCGTGGGTTCAAGCCCCACATTGGGTGAAAACAACTAAAATTTTAGTGCTTTTTGACCAAAAAAATAGATATTGAAAGTCTCTTCACAATATTTGCAATATTTTCATTGTTAACATGCAATATATGAATGCATGTCTGGATGATGTGTAATGGGGCAATACCATACCTTAATGTATTCACTGTAAAAGAAAAAGTATGTATCATCTTACTATAAAATAAAGTGGAGAAAACACAAATAAGACTTTTTTTCACACAGGTTTAATCGGCTATTTCCTGATATTCTTCAATGCGTTCTGATATTGACTGGTAATTGTGTTTGATACTTTCTTAGACTATTTCTGCCTCTGGCTGATGTGTATTTTCTTTCCAAACTCCACCTGAGCCTATGATTACACAGCATCCTATCTGTGGAAAACGGCAGTGCAGGGATAGGGAAGAAAACTATAGGCATCCAAAGGAGCCCGGCTAGCACAGTCGGTAAAGCATGAAATTCTTAATCTCAGGGTCGTGGGTTTGAGCCCCACGTTGGGCTAAAACAACTAAAATTTTAGTGCTTTTTGACCAAAAAAATTGATATTGAAAGTCTCTTCACAATATTTGCAATATTTTCATTGTTAACATGCAATATATGAATGCATGTCTGGATGATGTGTAATGGGGCAATACCATACCTTAATGTATTCACTGCAAAAGAAAAAGTATGTATCATCTTACTATAAAATAAAGTGGAGAGAACACAAATAAGACTTTTTTTTCACACAGGTTTAATCGGCTATTTCCTGATATTCTTCAATGCGTTCTGATATTGACTGGTAATTGTGTTTGATACTTTCTTAGACTATTTCTGCCTCTGGCTGATGTGCATTTTCTTTCCAAACTCCACCTGAGCCTATGATTACACAGCATCCTATCTGTGGAAAACGGCGGTGCAGGGATAGGGAAGAAAACTATAGGCATCCAAAAGAGCCCGGCTAGCTCAGTCGGTAGAGCATGAAACTCTTAATCTCAGGGTTGTAGGTTTGAGCCCCACGTTGGGCAAAAAACATCTATAATTTTAGTGCTTTTCGACAAAAAAGAGAGAAATTGAAAGTCTCTTCACAATATTTGCAGTATTTTCATTGTTAACATTCAATATATGAATACAAGTCTGGATGATGTTTAATGCGGCAATACCATACCTTAATGTATTCACTGTAAAAGAAAAAGTGTGTATCATCTTACTATAAAATAAAGTGGAAAAACACAAATAGGACATTTTTTCACACAGGTTTAATCGGCTCTTTCATGATATTCTTCAAAGCGTTCTGATATTGACTGGTAATTGTGTTTGATACTTTCTTAGACTATTTCTGCCTCTGGCTGATGTGTATTTTTTTTCAAAACTCCACCTGAGCCTATTACACAGCATCCTATCTGTGGAAAACGGCAGTGCAGGGATAGGGAAGAAAACTATTTGGTTCTGAAAGAGCCTGCCTAGCTCAGTCGGTAGAGCATGAGACTCTTAATCTCAGGGTTGTAGGTTTGAGCCCCACGTTGGGCAAAAACAACTATAATTTTAGTGCTTTTCGACAAAAAAGAGAGAAATTGAAAGTCTCTTCACAATATTTGCAGTATTTTCATTGTTAACATTCAATATATGAATACAAGTCTGGACGATGTTTAATGCGGCAATACCATACCTTAATGTATTCACTGTAAAAGAAAAAGTGTGTATCATCTTACTATAAAATAAAGTGGAGAAAACACAAATAGGACATTTTTTCACACAGGTTTAATCGGCTATTTCATGATATTCTTCAAAGCGTTCTGATATTGACTGGTAATTGTGTTTGATACTTTCTTAGACTATTTCTGCCTCTGGCTGATGTGTATTTTTTTTCCAAACTCCACCTGAGCCTATTACACAGCATCCTATCTGTGGAAAACGGAAGTGCAGGGATAGGGAAGAAAATTATATGAATCCAAAAGAGACTTGCTAGTTTAGGCTAGCTAAGTTGGTAGAGCATGAGACACTTAATGACAAGGTTGTGGGTTCGAGCCCCATGTTGGGCAAAAACAACTAGCATTTTAGTGCTTTTTGACAGAAAAGAGAGCAATTGAACGTCTCTTCACAATATTTGCAATATTTTCATTGTTAACATTCAATATATGAATGCATGTCTGGATGATGTTTAATGCGGTAATACCATACCTTAATGTATTCACTGTAAAAGAAAAGGTGTGTATCATCTTACTATAAAATAAAGTGGAGAAAACACAAATAGGACATTTTTTTCACACAGGTTTAATCGGCTATTTCCTGATATTCTTCAAAACGTTCTGATATTGACTGGTAATTATGTTTGATACTTTCTTAGACTATTTCTGCCTCTGGCTGATGTGTATTTTCTTTGCAAACTCCACCTGAGCCTATAATTACACAGCATCCTATCTGTGGAAAACGGCAGTGCAGGGATAGGGAAGAAAACTATTTGGTTCCAAAAGAGCCTGTCTAGCTTAGTCGGTAGACCATGAGACTCTTAATCTCAGGGTCGTGGGTTCAGGCCCCACGTTGGGTGAAAACAACTAAAATTTTAGTGCTTTTTGACCAAAAAAATAGATATTGAAAGTCTCTTCACAATATTTGCAATATTTTCATTGTTAACATTCAATATGTGAATGCATGTCTGGATGATGTTTAATGGGGTAATACCATACCTCAATGGATTCACTGTAAACGAAAAAGTGTCTATCATATTACTATAAAATAAAGTGAAGAAAACACAAATAGGACATTTTTTTCAGACAGGTTTAATCGGCTATTTCCTGATATTCTTCAAAGCGTTCTAATATTGACTGGTAATTATGTTTGATACTTTCTTAGACTATTTCTGCCTCTGGCTGATGTGTATTTTCTTTCCAAACTCCACCTGAGCCTATGATTACACAGCATCCTATCTGTGGAAAACGGAAGTGCAGGGATAGGGAAGAAAACTATACGAATCAAAAGGATCCCAGCTAGCTCAGTCGGTAGAGCATAAGACTCTTAATCGCAGGGTTGTCGGTTTGAGCCCCACTTTGGGCAAAAACAACTGTAATTTTAGTGCTTTGCGACAAAAAAGAGAGAAATTGAAAGTCTCTTAACAATATTTGCAGTATTTTCATTGTTAACATTCAATATATGAATACATGTCTGGATGATGTGTAATGGGGCAATACCATACCTTAATGTATTCACTGCAAAAGAAAAAGTATGTATCATTTTACTATAAAATAAAGTGGAGAGAACACAAATAAGACTTTTTTTTCACACAGTTTTAATCGGCTATTTCCTGATATTCTTCAATGCGTTCTGATATTGACTGGTAATTGTGTTTTATACTTTCTTAGACTATTTCTGCCTCTGGCTGATGTGTATTTTCTTTCCAAACTCCACCTGAGCCTATGATTACACAGCATCCTATCTGTGGAAAACGGCAGTGCAGGGATAGGGAAGAAAACTATAGGCATCCAAAGGAGCCTGGCTAGCTCAGTCGGTAGAGCATGAAACTCTTAATCTCAGGGTTGTAGGTTTGAGCCCCACGCTGGGCAAAAACATCTGAAATTTTAGTGCTTTTCGACAAAAAAGAGAGAAATTGAAAGTCTCTTCACAATATTTGCAGTATTTTCATTGTTAACATTCAATATATGAATACAAGTCTGGATGATGTTTAATGCGGCAATACCATACCTTAATGTATTCACTGTAAAAGAAAAAGTGTGTATCATCTTACTATAAAATAAAGTGGAAAAACACAAATAGGACATTTTTTCACACAGGTTTAATCGGCTATTTCATGATATTCTTCAATGCGTTCTGATATTGACTGGTAATTGTGTTTGATACTTTCTTAGACTATTTCTGCCTCTGGCTGATGTGTATTTTTTTTCCAAACTCCACCTGAGCCTATTACACTGCATCCTATCTGTGGAAACTGGAAGTGCAGGGATAGGGAAGAAAATTATATGAATCCAAAGGAGACTGGCTAGTTTAGGCTAGCTAAGTTGGTAGAGCATGTGACTCTTAACGGCAAGGTCGTGGGTTCGAGCCCCATGTTGGGCAAAAACAACTAGCATTTTAGTGCTTTTTGACAGAAAAGAGAGCAATTGAACGCCTCTTCACAATATTTGCAATATTTTCATTGTTAACATTCAATATATGAATGCATGTCTGGATGATGTTTAATGCGGTAATACCATACCTTAATGTATTCACTGTAAAAGAAAAGGTGCGTATCATCTTACTATAAAATAAAGTGGAGAAAACACAAATAGGACATTTTTTTCACACAGGTTTAATTGGCTATTTCCTGATATTCTTCAAAGCGTTCTGATATTGACTGGTAATTATGTTTGATACTTTCTTAGACTATTTCTGCCTCTGGCTGATGTGTATTTTCTTTCCGAACTCCACCTGAGCCTATGATTACACAGCATCTAATCTGTGGAAAACGGCAGTGCAGGGATAGGGAAGAAAACTATTTGGTTCTAAAAGAGCCTGCCTAGCTCAGTCGGTAGAGCATGAGACTCTTAATCTCAGGGTTGTAGGTTTGAGCCCCACGTTGGGCAAAAACAACTATAATTTTAGTGCTTTTCGACAAAAAAGAGAGAAATTGAAAGTCTCTTCACAATATTTGCAATATTTTCATTGTTAACATTCAATATGTGAATGCATGTCAGGATGATGTTTAATGGGGTAATACCATACCTTAATGGATTCACTGTAAAAGAAAAAGTGTGTATCATCTTACTATAAAATAAAGTGGAGAAAACACAAATAGGAAATTTTTTTTTCACACAGGTTTAATCAGCTATTTCCTGATATTCTTCAAAGCGTTCTAATATTGACTGGTAATTATGTTTGATACTTTCTTAGACTATTCTGCCTCTGGCTGATGTGCATTTTCTTTCCAAACTCCACCTGAGCCTATGATTACACAGCATCCTATCTGTGGAAAACGGCAGTGCAGGGATAGGGAAGAAAACTATAAGCATCCAAAGGAGCCCGTCTAGCTCAGTCGGTAGAGCATGAAACTCTTAATCTCAGGGTTGTAGGTTTGAGCCCCACGTTGGGCAAAAACATCTATAATTTTAGTGCTTTTCGACAAAAAAGAGAGAAATTGAAAGTCTCTTCACAATATTTGCAGTATTTTCATTGTTAACATTCAATATATGAATACAAGTCTGGATGATGTTTAATGCCCAATACCATATCTTAATGTATTCACTGTAAAAGAAAAAGTGTGTATCATCTTACTATAAAATAAAGTGGAAAAACACAAATAGGACATTTTTTCACACAGGTTTAATCGGCTATTTCATGATATTCTTCAAAGCGTTCTGATATTGACTGGTAATTGTGTTTGATACTTTCTTAGACTATTTCTGCCTCTGGCTGATGTGTATTTTTTTTCCAAACTCCACCTGAGCCTATTACACAGCATCCTATCTGTGGAAAACGGAAGTGCAGGGATAGGGAAGAAAATTATATGAATCCAAAAGAGACTTGCTAGTTTAGGCTAGCTATGTTGGTAGAGCATGAGACTCTTAATGTCAAGTTTGTGGGTTTGAGCCCCATGTTGGGCAAAAACAACTAGAATTTTAGTGCTTTTTGACAGAAAAGAGAGCAATTGAACGTCTCTTCACAATATTTGCAATATTTTCATTGTTAACATTCAATATATGAATTCATGTCTGGATGATGTTTAATGCGGTAATACCATACCTTAATGTATTCACTGTAAAAGAAAAGGTGTGTATCATCTTACTATAAAATAAAGTGGAGAAAACACAAATAGGACATTTTTTTCACACAGGTTTATTCGGCTATTTCCTGATATTCTTCAAAACGTTCTGATATTGACTGGTAATTATGTTTGATACTTTCTTAGACTATTTCTGCCTCTGGCTGATGTGTATTTTCTTTCCAAACTCCACCTGAGCCTATGATTACACAGCATCCTATCTGTGGAAAACGGCAGTGCAGGGATAGGGAAGAAAACTATTGGGTTCCAAAAGAGCCCGTCTAGCTTAGTCGGTAGACCATGAGACTCTTAATCTCAGGGTCGTGGGTTCAAGCCCCACGTTGGGCGAAAACAACTAAAATGTAATGCTTTTTGACCAAAAAAATAGATATTGAAAGTCTCTTCACAATATTTGCAATATTTTCATTGTTAACATGCAATATATGAATGCATGTCTGGATGATGTGTAATGGGGCAATACCATACCTTAATGTATTCACTGTAAAAGAAAAAGTATGTATCATCTTACTATAAAATAAAGTGGAGAAAACACAAATAAGACTTTTTTTTCACACAGGTTTAATCGGCTATTTCCTGATATTCTTCAATGCGTTCTGATATTGACTGGTAATTGTGTTTGATACTTTCTTAGACTATTTCTGCCTCTGGCTGATGTGTATTTTCTTTCCAAACTCCACCTGAGCCTATGATTACACAGCATCCTATCTGTGGAAAACGGAAGTGCAGGGATAGGGAAGAAAACTATACGAATCAAAAGGAGCCCAGCTAGCTCAGTCGGTAGAGCATGAGACTCTTAATCGCAGAGTTGTCGGTTTGAGCCCCACGTTGGGCAAAAACAACTGTAATTTTAGTGCTTTTCGACAAAAAAGAGAGAAATTGAAAGTCTCTTCACAATATTTGCAGTATTTTCATTGTTAACATTCAATATATGAATACATGTCTGGATGATGTGTAATGGGGCAATACCATACCTTAATGTATTCACTGCAAAAGAAAAAGTATGTATCATCTTACTATAAAATAAAGTGGAGAGAACACAAATAAGACTTTTTTTTCACACAGGTTTAATCGGCTATTTCCTGATATTCTTCAATGTGTTCTGATATTGACTGGTAATTGTGTTTGATACTTTCTTAGACTATTTCTGCCTCTGGCTGGTGTGCATTTTCTTTCCAAACTCCACCTGAGCCTATGATTACACAGCATCCTATCTGTGGAAAACGGCAGTGCAGGGATAGGGAAGAAAACTATAGGCATCCAAAGGAGCCTGGCTAGCTCTGTCAGTAGAGCATGAAACTCTTAATCTCAGGGTTGTAGGTTTGAGCCTCACGTTGGGCAAAAACATCTATAATTTTAGTGCTTTTCGACAAAAAAGAGAGAAATTGAAAGTCTCTTCACAATATTTGCAGTATTTTCGTTGTTAACATTCAATATATGAATACAAGTCTGGATGGTGTTTAATGTGGCAATACCATACCTTAATGTATTCACTGTAAAAGAAAAAGTGTGTATCATCTTACTATAAAATAAAGTGGAAAAACACAAATAGGACATTTTTTCACACAGGTTTAATCGGCTATTTCATGATATTCTTCAAAGCGTTCTGATATTGACTGGTAATTGTGTTTGATACTTTCTTAGACTATTTCTGCCTCTGGCCGATGTGTATTTTTTTACAAAAACTCCACCTGAGCCTATTACACAGCATCCTATCTGTGGAAAACGGAAGTGCAGGGACAGGGAAGAAAATTATATGAATCCAGATGAGACCGGCTAGTTTAGGCTAGCTAAGTTGGTAGAGCATGAGACTCTTAACATCAAGGTCGTGGGTTCGAGCCCCATGTTGGGCAAAAACAACTAGCATTTTAGTGCTTTTTGACAGAAAAGAGAGCAATTGAACGTCTCTTCACAATATTTGCAATATTTTCATTGTTAACATGCAATATATGAATGCATGTCTGGATGATGTTTAATGTGGTAATACGATACCTTAATGTATTCACTGTAAAAGAAAAGGTGTGTATCATCTTACCATAAAATAAAGTGGAGAAAACACAAATAGGACATTTTTTTCACACAGGTTTAATCGGCTATTTCCTGATATTCTTCAAAGCGTTCTGATATTGACTGGTAATTATGTTTGATACTTTCTTAGACTATTTCTGCCTCTGGCTGATGTGTATTTTCTTTCCAAACTCCACCTGAGCCTATGATTACACAGCATCCTATCTGTGGAAAACGGCAGTGCAGGGATAGGGAAGAAAACTATTTGGTTCTAAAAGAGCCTGCCTAGCTCAGTCGGTAGAGCATGAGACTCTTAATCTCAGGGTTGTAGGTTTGAGCCCCACGTTGGGCAAAAACAACTATAATTTTAGTGCTTTTCGACAAAAAAGAGAGAAATTGAAAGTCTCTTCACAATATTTGCAGTATTTTCATTGTTAACATTCAATATATGAATACAAGTCTGGATGATGTTTAATGCGGCAATACCATACCTTAATGTATTCACTGTAAAAGAAAAAGTGTGTATCATCTTACTATAAAATAAAGTGGAGAAAACACAAATAGGACATTTTTTCACACAGCTTTAATCGGCTATTTCATGATATTCTTCAAAGCGTTCTGATATTGACTGGTAATTGTGTTTGATACTTTCTTAGACTATTTCTGCCTCTGGCTGATGTGTATTTTTTTTCCAAACTCCACCTGAGCCGATTACACAGCATCCTATCTGTGGAAAACGGAAGTGCAGGGATAGGGAAGAAAATTATATGAATCCAAAAGAGACTTGCTAGTTTAGGCTAGCTAAGTTGGTAGAGCATGAGACTCTTAATGTCAAGGTTGTGGGTTCGAGCCCCATGTTGGGCAATAACAACTAGCATTTTAGTGCTTTTTGACAGAAAAGAGAGCAATTGAACGTCTCTTCACAATATTTGCAATATTTTCATTGTGAACATTCAATATATGAATGCATGTCTGGATGATGTTTAATGCGGTAATACCATACCTTAATGTATTCACTGTAAAAGAAAAGGTGTGTATCATCTTACTATAAAATAAAGTGGAGAAAACACAAATAGGAAATTTTTTCACACAGGTTTAATCGGCTATTTCCTGATATTCTTCAAAGCGTTCTGATATTGACTGGTAATTATGTTTGATACTTTCTTAGACTATTTCTGCCTCTGGCTGATGTGTATTTTCTTTCCAAACTCCACCTGAGCCTATGATTACACAGCATCCTATCTGTGGAAAACGGCAGTGCAGGGATAGGGAAGAAAACTATTTGGTTCTAAAAGAGCCTGCCTAGCTCAGGCGGTAGAGCATGAGACTCTTAATCTCAGGGTTGTAGGTTTGAGCCCCACGTTGGGCAAAAACAACTATAATTTTAGTGCTTTTCGACAAAAAAGAGAGAAATTGAAAGTCTCTTCACAATATTTGCAGTATTTTCATTGTTAACATTCAATATATGAATACAAGTCTGGATGATGTTTAATGCGGCAATACCATACCTTAATGTATTCACTGTAAAAGAAAAAGTGTGTATCATCTTACTATAAAATAAAGTGGAGAAAACACAAATAGGACATTTTTTTCACACAGGTTTAATCGGCTATTTCCTGATATTCTTCAAAACGTTCTGATATTGACTGGTAATTATGTTTGATACTTTCTTAGACTATTTCTGCCTCTGGCTGATGTGTATTTTCTTTCCAAACTCCACCTGAGCCTATAATTACACAGCATCCTATCTGTGGAAAACGGCAGTGCAGGGATAGGGAAGAAAACTAGTTGGTTCCAAAAGAGCCCGTCTAGCTTAGTCGGTAGACCATGAGACTCTTAATCTCAGGGTCGTGGGTTCAAGCCCCACGTTGGGCGAAAACAACTAAAATTTGAGTGCTTTTTGACCAAAAAAATAGATATTGAAAGTCTCTTCACAATATTTGCAATATTTTCATTGTTAACATGCAATATATGAATGCATGTCTGGATGATGTGTAATGGGGCAATACCATACCTTAATGTATTCACTGTAAAAGAAAAGGTATGTATCATCTTACTATAAAATAAAGTGGAGAAAACACAAATAAGACTTTTTTTTCACACAGGTTTAATCGGCTATTTCTTGATATTCTTCAATGAGTTCTGATATTGACTGGTAATTGTGTTTGATACTTTCTTAGACTATTTCTGCCTCTGGCTGATGTGTATTTTCTTTCCAAACTCCACCTGAGCCTATGATTACACAGCATCCTATCTGTGGAAAACAGCAGTGCAGGGATAGGGAAGCAAACTATTGGGTTCCAAAAGAGCCCGCCTAGCTCAGTCGGTAGAGCATGAGTCTCTTAATCTCAAGGTTGTTGGTTGGACCCCCACATTGGGTGAAAAAAGCTATAATATTAGTGCTTTTTGTCAAAAAAGAGAGAAATTGAAAGTCTCTTCACAATGTTTGCAATATTTTCATTGTTAACATTCAATATGTGAATGCATGTCAGGATGATGTTTAATGGGGTAATACCATACCTTAATGGATTCACTGTAAAAGAAAAAGTGTGTATCATCTTACTATAAAATAAAGTGGAGAAAACACAAATAGGAAATTTTTTTTTCACACAGGTTTAATCAGCTATTTCCTGATATTCTTCAAAGCGTTCTAATATTGACTGGTAATTATGTTTGATACTTTCTTAGACTATTTCTGCCTCTGGCTGATGTGTATTTTCTTTCCAAACTCCACCTGAGCCTATGATTACACAGCATCCTATCTGTGGAAAACGGAAGTGCAGGGATAGGGAAGAAAACTATACGAATCAAAAGGAGCCCAGCTAGCTCAGTCGGTAGCGCATGAGACTCTTAATCGCAGGGTTGTCGGTTTGAGTCCCACTTTGGGCAAAAACAACTGTAATTTTAGTGCTTTTCGACAAAAAAGAGAGAAATTGAAAGTCTCTTCACAATATTTGCAGTATTTTCATTGTTAACATTCAATATATGAATACATGTCTGGATGATGTGTAATGGGGAAATACCATACCTTAATGTATTCACTGCAAAAGAAAAAGTATGTATCATCTTACTATAAAATAAAGTGGAGAGAACACAAATAAGACTTTTTTTTCACACAGGTTTAATCGGCTATTTCCTGATATTCTTCAATGCGTTCTGATATTGACTGGTAATTGTGTTTGATACTTTCTTAGACTATTCTGCCTCTGGCTGATGTGCATTTTCTTTCCAAACTCCACCTGAGCCTATGATTACACAGCATCCTATCTGTGGAAAACGGCAGTGCAGGGATAGGGAAGAAAACTATAAGCATCCAAAGGAGCCCGGCTAGCTCAGTCGGTAGAGCATGAAACTCTTAATTTCAGGGTTGTAGGTTTGAGCCCCACGTTGGGCAAAAACATCTATAATTTTAGTGCTTTTCGACAAAAAAGAGAGAAATTGAAAGTCTCTTCACAATATTTGCAGTATTTTCATTGTTAACATTCAATATATGAATACAAGTCTGGATGATGTTTAATGCGGCAATACCATATCTTAATGTATTCACTGTAAAAGAAAAAGTGTGTATCATCTTACTATAAAATAAAGTGGAAAAACACAAATAGGACATTTTTTCACACAGGTTTAATCGGCTATTTCATGATATTCTTCAAAGCGTTCTGATATTGACTGGTAATTGTGTTTGATACTTTCTTAGACTATTTCTGCCTCTGGCTGATGTGTATTTTTTTTCCAAACTCCACCTGAGCCTATTACACAGCATCCTATCTGTGGAAAACGGAAGTGCAGGGATAGGGAAGAAAATTATATGAATCCAAAAGAGACTTGCTAGTTTAGGCTAGCTATGTTGGTAGAGCATGAGACTCTTAATGTCAAGTTTGTGGGTTTGAGCCCCATGTTGGGCAAAAACAACTAGAATTTTAGTGCTTTTTGACAGAAAAGAGAGCAATTGAACGTCTCTTCACAATATTTGCAATATTTTCATTGTTAACATTCAATATATGAATTCATGTCTGGATGATGTTTAATGCGGTAATACCATACCTTAATGTATTCACTGTAAAAGAAAAGGTGTGTATCATCTTACTATAAAATAAAGTGGAGAAAACACAAATAGGACATTTTTTTCACACAGGTTTAATCGGCTATTTCCTGATATTCTTCAAAACGTTCTGATATTGACTGGTAATTATGTTTGATACTTTCTTAGACTATTTCTGCCTCTGGCTAATGTGTATTTTCTTTCCAAACTCCACCTGAGCCTATGATTACACAGCATCCTATCTGTGGAAAACGGCAGTGCAGGGATAGGGAAGAAAACTATTGGGTTCCAAAAGAGCCCGTCTAGCTTAGTTGGTAGACCATGAGACTCTTAATCTCAGGGTCGTGGGTTCAAGCCCCACGTTGGGCGAAAACAACTAAAATGTAATGCTTTTTGACCAAAAAAATAGATATTGAAAGTCTCTTCACAATATTTGCAATATTTTCATTGTTAACATGCAATATATGAATGCATGTCTGGATGATGTGTAATGGGGCAATACCATACCTTAATGTATTCACTGTAAAAGAAAAAGTATGTATCATCTTACTATAAAATAAAGTGGAGAAAACACAAATAAGACTTTTTTTTCACACAGGTTTAATCGGCTATTTCCTGATATTCTTCAATGCGTTCTGATATTGACTGGTAATTGTGTTTGATACTTTCTTAGACTATTTCTGCCTCTGGCTGATGTGTATTTTCTTTCCAAACTCCACCTGAGCCTATGATTACACAGCATCCTATCTGTGGAAAACGGCAGTGCAGGGATAGGGAAGAAAACTATAGGCATCCAAAGGAGCCTGGCTAGCTCTGTCGGTAGAGCATGAAACTCTTAATCTCAGGGTTGTAGGTTTGAGCCCCACGTTGGGCAAAAACATCTATAATTTTAGTGCTTTTCGACAAAAAAGAGAGAAATTGAAAGTCTCTTCACAATATTTGCAGTATTTTCATTGTTAACATTCAATATATGAATACAAGTCTGGATGGTGTTTAATGTGGCAATACCATACCTTAATGTATTCACTGTAAAAGAAAAAGTCTGTATCATCTTACTATAAAATAAAGTGGAAAAACACAAATAGGACATTTTTTCACACAGGTTTAATCGCCTATTTCATGATATTCTTCAAAGCGTTCTGATATTGACTGGTAATTGTGTTTGATACTTTCTTAGACTATTTCTGCCTCTGGCCGATGTGTATTTTTTTACAAAAACTCCACCTGAGCCTATTACACAGCATCCTATCTGTGGAAAACGGAAGTGCAGGGACAGGGAAGAAAATTATATGAATCCAGATGAGACCGGCTAGTTTAGGCTAGCTAAGTTGGTAGAGCATGAGACTCTTAACGTCAAGGTCGTGGGTTCGAGCCCCATGTTGGGCAAAAACAACTAGCATTTTAGTGCTTTTTGACAGAAAAGAGAGCAATTGAACGTCTCTTCACAATATTTGCAATATTTTCATTGTTAACATGCAATATATGAATGCATGTCTGGATGATGTTTAATGTGGTAATACGATACCTTAATGTATTCACTGTAAAAGAAAAGGTGTGCATCATCTTACCATAAAATAAAGTGGAGAAAACACAAATAGGACATTTTTTTCACACAGGTTTAATCGGCTATTTCCTGATATTCTTCAAAGCGTTCTGATATTGACTGGTAATTATGTTTGATACTTTCTTAGACTATTTCTGCCTCTGGCTGATGTGTATTTTCTTTCCAAACTCCACCTGAGCCTATGATTACACAGCATCCTATCTGTGGAAAACGGCAGTGCAGGGATAGGGAAGAAAACTATTTGGTTCTAAAAGAGCCTGCCTAGCTCAGTCGGTAGAGCATGAGACTCTTAATCTCAGGGTTGTAGGTTTGAGCCCCACGTTGGGCAAAAACAACTATAATTTTAGTGCTTTTCGACAAAAAAGAGAGAAATTGAAAGTCTCTTCACAATATTTGCAGTATTTTCATTGTTAACATTCAATATATGAATACAAGTCTGGATGATGTTTAATGCGGCAATACCATACCTTAATGTATTCACTGTAAAAGAAAAAGTGTGTATCATCTTACTATAAAATAAAGTGGAGAAAACACAAATAGGACATTTTTTCACACAGCTTTAATCGGCTATTTCCTGATATTCTTCAAAGCGTTCTGATATTGACTGGTAATTGTGTTTGATACTTTCTTAGACTATTTCTGCCTCTGGCTGATGTGTATTTTTTTTCCAAACTCCACCTGAGCCTATTACACAGCATCCTATCTGTGGAAAACGGAAGTGCAGGGATAGGGAAGAAAATTATATGAATCCAAAAGAGACTTGCTAGTTTAGGCTAGCTAAGTTGGTAGAGCATGAGACTCTTAATGTCAAGGTTGTGGGTTCGAGCCCCATGTTGGGCAAAAACAACTAGCATTTTAGTGCTTTTTGACAGAAAAGAGAGCAATTGAACGTCTCTTCACAATATTTGCAATATTTTCATTGTGAACATTCAATATATGAATGCATGTCTGGATGATGTTTAATGCGGTAATACCATACCTTAATGTATTCACTGTAAAAGAAAAGGTGTGTATCATCTTACTATAAAATAAAGTGGAGAAAACACAAATAGGACATTTTTTTCACACAGGTTTATTCGGCTATTTCCTGATATTCTTCAAAACGTTCTGATATTGACTGGTAATTATGTTTGATACTTTCTTAGACTATTTCTGCCTCTGGCTGATGTGTATTTTCTTTCCAAACTCCACCTGAGCCTATGATTACACAGCATCCTATCTGTGGAAAACGGCAGTGCAGGGATAGGGAAGAAAACTATTGGGTTCCAAAAGAGCCCGTCTAGCTTAGTCGGTAGACCATGAGACTCTTAATCTCAGGGTCGTGGGTTCAAGCCCCACGTTGGGCGAAAACAACTAAAATGTAATGCTTTTTGACCAAAAAAATAGATATTGAAAGTCTCTTCACAATATTTGCAATATTTTCATTGTTAACATGCAATATATGAATGCATGTCTGGATGATGTGTAATGGGGCAATACCATACCTTAATGTATTCACTGTAAAAGAAAAAGTATGTATCATCTTACTATAAAATAAAGTGGAGAAAACACAAATAAGACTTTTTTTTCACACAGGTTTAATCGGCTATTTCCTGATATTCTTCAATGCGTTCTGATATTGACTGGTAATTGTGTTTGATACTTTCTTAGACTATTTCTGCCTCTGGCTGATGTGTATTTTCTTTCCAAACTCCACCTGAGCCTATGATTACACAGCATCCTATCTGTGGAAAACGGAAGTGCAGGGATAGGGAAGAAAACTATACGAATCAAAAGGAGCCCAGCTAGCTCAGTCGGTAGAGCATGAGACTCTTAATCGCAGAGTTGTCGGTTTGAGCCCCACGTTGGGCAAAAACAACTGTAATTTTAGTGCTTTTCGACAAAAAAGAGAGAAATTGAAAGTCTCTTCACAATATTTGCAGTATTTTCATTGTTAACATTCAATATATGAATACATGTCTGGATGATGTGTAATGGGGCAATACCATACCTTAATGTATTCACTGCAAAAGAAAAAGTATGTATCATCTTACTATAAAATAAAGTGGAGAGAACACAAATAAGACTTTTTTTTCACACAGGTTTAATCGGCTATTTCCTGATATTCTTCAATGTGTTCTGATATTGACTGGTAATTGTGTTTGATACTTTCTTAGACTATTTCTGCCTCTGGCTGGTGTGCATTTTCTTTCCAAACTCCACCTGAGCCTATGATTACACAGCATCCTATCTGTGGAAAACGGCAGTGCAGGGATAGGGAAGAAAACTATAGGCATCCAAAGGAGCCTGGCTAGCTCTGTCGGTAGAGCATGAAACTCTTAATCTCAGGGTTGTAGGTTTGAGCCCCACGTTGGGCAAAAACATCTATAATTTTAGTGCTTTTCGACAAAAAAGAGAGAAATTGAAAGTCTCTTCACAATATTTGCAGTATTTTCATTGTTAACATTCAATATATGAATACAAGTCTGGATGGTGTTTAATGTGGCAATACCATACCTTAATGTATTCACTGTAAAAGAAAAAGTGTGTATCATCTTACTATAAAATAAAGTGGAAAAACACAAATAGGACATTTTTTCACACAGGTTTAATCGGCTATTTCATGATATTCTTCAAAGCGTTCTGATATTGACTGGTAATTGTGTTTGATACTTTCTTAGACTATTTCTGCCTCTGGCCGATGTGTATTTTTTTACAAAAACTCCACCTGAGCCTATTACACAGCATCCTATCTGTGGAAAACGGAAGTGCAGGGACAGGGAAGAAAATTATATGAATCCAGATGAGACCGGCTAGTTTAGGCTAGCTAAGTTGGTAGAGCATGAGACTCTTAACATCAAGGTCGTGGGTTCGAGCCCCATGTTGGGCAAAAACAACTAGCATTTTAGTGCTTTTTGACAGAAAAGAGAGCAATTGAACGTCTCTTCACAATATTTGCAATATTTTCATTGTTAACATGCAATATATGAATGCATGTCTGGATGATGTTTAATGTGGTAATACGATACCTTAATGTATTCACTGTAAAAGAAAAGGTGTGTATCATCTTACCATAAAATAAAGTGGAGAAAACACAAATAGGACATTTTTTTCACACAGGTTTAATCGGCTATTTCCTGATATTCTTCAAAGCGTTCTGATATTGACTGGTAATTATGTTTGATACTTTCTTAGACTATTTCTGCCTCTGGCTGATGTGTATTTTCTTTCCAAAATCCACCTGAGCCTATGATTACACAGCATCCTATCTGTGGAAAACGGCAGTGCAGGGATAGGGAAGAAAACTATTTGGTTCTAAAAGAGCCTGCCTAGCTCAGTCGGTAGAGCATGAGACTCTTAATCTCAGGGTTGTAGGTTTGAGCCCCACGTTGGGCAAAAACAACTATAATTTTAGTGCTTTTCGACAAAAAAGAGAGAAATTGAAAGTCTCTTCACAATATTTGCAGTATTTTCATTGTTAACATTCAATATATGAATACAAGTCTGGATGATGTTTAATGCGGCAATACCATACCTTAATGTATTCACTGTAAAAGAAAAAGTGTGTATCATCTTACTATAAAATAAAGTGGAGAAAACACAAATAGGACATTTTTTCACACAGCTTTAATCGGCTATTTCATGATATTCTTCAAAGCGTTCTGATATTGACTGGTAATTGTGTTTGATACTTTCTTAGACTATTTCTGCCTCTGGCTGATGTGTATTTTTTTTCCAAACTCCACCTGAGCCTATTACACAGCATCCTATCTGTGGAAAACGGAAGTGCAGGGATAGGGAAGAAAATTATATGAATCCAAAAGAGACTTGCTAGTTTAGGCTAGCTAAGTTGGTAGAGCATGAGACTCTTAATGTCAAGGTTGTGGGTTCGAGCCCCATGTTGGGCAAAAACAACTAGCATTTTAGTGCTTTTTGACAGAAAAGAGAGCAATTGAACGTCTCTTCACAATATTTGCAATATTTTCATTGTGAACATTCAATATATGAATGCATGTCTGGATGATGTTTAATGCGGTAATACCATACCTTAATGTATTCACTGTAAAAGAAAAGGTGTGTATCATCTTACTATAAAATAAAGTGGAGAAAACACAAATAGGACATTTTTTCACACAGGTTTAATCGGCTATTTCCTGATATTCTTCAAAGCGTTCTGATATTGACTGGTAATTATGTTTGATACTTTCTTAGACTATTTCTGCCTCTGGCTGATGTGTATTTTCTTTCCAAACTCCACCTGAGCCTATGATTACACAGCATCCTATCTGTGGAAAACGGCAGTGCAGGGATAGGGAAGAAAACTATTTGGTTCTAAAAGAGCCTGCCTAGCTCAGTCGGTAGAGCATGAGACTCTTAATCTCAGGGTTGTAGGTTTGAGCCCCACGTTGGGCAAAAACAACTATAATTTTAGTGCTTTTCGACAAAAAAGAGAGAAATTGAAAGTCTCTTCACAATATTTGCAGTATTTTCATTGTTAACATTCAATATATGAATACAAGTCTGGATGATGTTTAATGCGGCAATACCATACCTTAATGTATTCACTGTAAAAGAAAAAGTGTGTATCATCTTACTATAAAATAAAGTGGAGAAAACACAAATAGGACATTTTTTCACATAGCTTTAATCGGCTATTTCATGATATTCTTCAAAGCGTTCTGATATTGACTGGTAATTGTGTTTGATACTTTCTTAGACTATTTCTGCCTCTGGCTGATGTGTATTTTCTTTCCAAACTCCACCTGAGCCTATGATTACACAGCATCCTATCTGTGGAAAACGGAAGTGCAGGGATAGGGAAGAAAACTATACGAATCAAAAGGAGCCCAGCTAGCTCAGTCGGTAGAGCATGAGACTCTTAATCGCAGGGTTGTCGGTTTGAGCCCCACTTTGGGCAAAAACAACTGTAATTTTAGTGCTTTTCGACAAAAAAGAGAGAAATTGAAAGTCTCTTCACAATATTTGCAGTATTTTCATTGTTAACATTCAATATATGAATACATGTCTGGATGATGTGTAATGGGGCAATACCATACCTTAATGTATTCACTGCAAAAGAAAAAGTATGTATCATCTTACTATAAAATAAAGTGGAGAGAATACAAATAAGACTTTTTTTTCACACAGGTTTAATCGGCTATTTCCTGATATTCTTCAATGCGTTCTGATATTGACTGGTAATTGTGTTTGATACTTTCTTAGACTATTTCTGCCTCTGGCTGATGTGTATTTTTTTTCCAAACTCCACCTGAGCCTATTACACAGCATCCTATCTGTGGAAAACGGAAGTGCAGGGATAGGGAAGAAAATTATATGAATCCAAAAGAGACTTGCTAGTTTAGGCTAGCTAAGTTGGTAGAGCATGAGACACTTAATGACAAGGTTGTGGGTTCGAGCCCCATGTTGGGCAAAAACAACTAGCATTTTAGTGCTTTTTGACAGAAAAGAGAGCAATTGAACGTCTCTTCACAATATTTGCAATATTTTCATTGTTAACATTGAATATATGAAGGCATGTCTGGATGATGTTTAATGCGGTAATACCATACCTTAATGTATTCACTGTAAAAGAAAAGGTGTGTATCATCTTACTATAAAATAAAGTGGAGAAAACACAAATAGGACATTTTTTTCACACAGGTTTAATCGGCTATTTCCTGATATTCTTCAAAACGTTCTGATATTGACTGGTAATTATGTTTGATACTTTCTTAGACTATTTCTGCCTCTGGCTGATGTGTATTTTCTTTCCAAACTCCACCTGAGCCTATAATTACACAGCATCCTATCTGTGGAAAACGGCAGTGCAGGGATAGGGAAGAAAACTAGTTGGTTCCAAAAGAGCCCGTCTAGCTTAGTCGGTAGACCATGAGACTCTTAATCTCAGGGTCGTGGGTTCAAGCCCCACGTTGGGCGAAAACAACTAAAATTTGAGTGCTTTTTGACCAAAAAAATAGATATTGAAAGTCTCTTCACAATATTTGCAATATTTTCATTGTTAACATGCAATATATGAATGCATGTCTGGATGATGTGTAATGGGGCAATACCATACCTTAATGTATTCACTGTAAAAGAAAAGGTATGTATCATCTTACTATAAAATAAAGTGGAGAAAACACAAATAAGACTTTTTTTTCACACAGGTTTAATCGGCTATTTCTTGATATTCTTCAATGAGTTCTGATATTGACTGGTAATTGTGTTTGATACTTTCTTAGACTATTTCTGCCTCTGGCTGATGTGTATTTTCTTTCCAAACTCCACCTGAGCCTATGATTACACAGCATCCTATCTGTGGAAAACAGCAGTGCAGGGATAGGGAAGCAAACTATTGGGTTCCAAAAGAGCCCGCCTAGCTCAGTCGGTAGAGCATGAGTCTCTTAATCTCAAGGTTGTTGGTTGGACCCCCACATTGGGTGAAAAAAGCTATAATATTAGTGCTTTTTGTCAAAAAAGAGAGAAATTGAAAGTCTCTTCACAATGTTTGCAATATTTTCATGGTTAACATTCAATATGTGAATGCATGTCAGGATGATGTTTAATGGGGTAATACCATACCTTAATGGATTCACTGTAAAAGAAAAAGTGTGTATCATCTTACTATAAAATAAAGTGGAGAAAACACAAATAGGAAATTTTTTTTTCACACAGGTTTAATCAGCTATTTCCTGATATTCTTCAAAGCGTTCTAATATTGACTGGTAATTATGTTTGATACTTTCTTAGACTATTTCTGCCTCTGGCTGATGTGTATTTTCTTTCCAAACTCCACCTGAGCCTATGATTACACAGCATCCTATCTGTGGAAAACGGAAGTGCAGGGATAGGGAAGAAAACTATACGAATCAAAAGGAGCCCAGCTAGCTCAGTCGGTAGCGCATGAGACTCTTAATCGCAGGGTTGTCGGTTTGAGTCCCACTTTGGGCAAAAACAACTGTAATTTTAGTGCTTTTCGACAAAAAAGAGAGAAATTGAAAGTCTCTTCACAATATTTGCAGTATTTTCATTGTTAACATTCAATATATGAATACATGTCTGGATGATGTGTAATGGGGAAATACCATACCTTAATGTATTCACTGCAAAAGAAAAAGTATGTATCATCTTACTATAAAATAAAGTGGAGAGAACACAAATAAGACTTTTTTTTCACACAGGTTTAATCGGCTATTTCCTGATATTCTTCAATGCGTTCTGATATTGACTGGTAATTGTGTTTGATACTTTCTTAGACTATTCTGCCTCTGGCTGATGTGCATTTTCTTTCCAAACTCCACCTGAGCCTATGATTACACAGCATCCTATCTGTGGAAAACGGCAGTGCAGGGATAGGGAAGAAAACTATAAGCATCCAAAGGAGCCCGGCTAGCTCAGTCGGTAGAGCATGAAACTCTTAATTTCAGGGTTGTAGGTTTGAGCCCCACGTTGGGCAAAAACATCTATAATTTTAGTGCTTTTCGACAAAAAAGAGAGAAATTGAAAGCCTCTTCACAATATTTGCAGTATTTTCATTGTTAACATTCAATATATGAATACAAGTCTGGATGATGTTTAATGCGGCAATACCATATCTTAATGTATTCACTGTAAAAGAAAAAGTGTGTATCATCTTACTATAAAATAAAGTGGAAAAACACAAATAGGACATTTTTTCACACAGGTTTAATCGGCTATTTCATGATATTCTTCAAAGCGTTCTGATATTGACTGGTAATTGTGTTTGATACTTTCTTAGACTATTTCTGCCTCTGGCTGATGTGTATTTTTTTTCCAAACTCCACCTGAGCCTATTACACAGCATCCTATCTGTGGAAAACGGAAGTGCAGGGATAGGGAAGAAAATTATATGAATCCAAAAGAGACTTGCTAGTTTAGGCTAGCTATGTTGGTAGAGCATGAGACTCTTAATGTCAAGTTTGTGGGTTTGAGCCCCATGTTGGGCAAAAACAACTAGAATTTTAGTGCTTTTTGACAGAAAAGAGAGCAATTGAACGTCTCTTCACAATATTTGCAATATTTTCATTGTTAACATTCAATATATGAATTCATGTCTGGATGATGTTTAATGCGGTAATACCATACCTTAATGTATTCACTGTAAAAGAAAAGGTGTGTATCATCTTACTATAAAATAAAGTGGAGAAAACACAAATAGGACATTTTTTTCACACAGGTTTAATCGGCTATTTCCTGATATTCTTCAAAACGTTCTGATATTGACTGGTAATTATGTTTGATACTTTCTTAGACTATTTCTGCCTCTGGCTGATGTGTATTTTCTTTCCAAACTCCACCTGAGCCTATGATTACACAGCATCCTATCTGTGGAAAACGGCAGTGCAGGGATAGGGAAGAAAACTATTGGGTTCCAAAAGAGCCCGTCTAGCTTAGTTGGTAGACCATGAGACTCTTAATCTCAGGGTCGTGGGTTCAAGCCCCACGTTGGGCGAAAACAACTAAAATGTAATGCTTTTTGACCAAAAAAATAGATATTGAAAGTCTCTTCACAATATTTGCAATATTTTCATTGTTAACATGCAATATATGAATGCATGTCTGGATGATGTGTAATGGGGCAATACCATACCTTAATGTATTCATTGTAAAAGAAAAAGTATGTATCATCTTACTATAAAATAAAGTGGAGAAAACACAAATAAGACTTTTTTTTCACACAGGTTTAATCGGCTATTTCCTGATATTCTTCAATGCGTTCTGATATTGACTGGTAATTGTGTTTGATACTTTCTTAGACTATTTCTGCCTCTGGCTGATGTGTATTTTCTTTCCAAACTCCACCTGAGCCTATGATTACACAGCATCCTATCTGTGGAAAACGGCAGTGCAGGGATAGGGAAGAAAACTATAGGCATCCAAAGGAGCCTGGCTAGCTCTGTCGGTAGAGCATGAAACTCTTAATCTCAGGGTTGTAGGTTTGAGCCCCACGTTGGGCAAAAACATCTATAATTTTAGTGCTTTTCGACAAAAAAGAGAGAAATTGAAAGTCTCTTCACAATATTTGCAGTATTTTCATTGTTAACATTCAATATATGAATACAAGTCTGGATGGTGTTTAATGTGGCAATACCATACCTTAATGTATTCACTGTAAAAGAAAAAGTCTGTATCATCTTACTATAAAATAAAGTGGAAAAACACAAATAGGACATTTTTTCACACAGGTTTAATCGCCTATTTCATGATATTCTTCAAAGCGTTCTGATATTGACTGGTAATTGTGTTTGATACTTTCTTAGACTATTTCTGCCTCTGGCCGATGTGTATTTTTTTACAAAAACTCCACCTGAGCCTATTACACAGCATCCTATCTGTGGAAAACGGAAGTGCAGGGACAGGGAAGAAAATTATATGAATCCAGATGAGACCGACTAGTTTAGGCTAGCTAAGTTGGTAGAGCATGAGACTCTTAACGTCAAGGTCGTGGGTTCGAGCCCCATGTTGGGCAAAAACAACTAGCATTTTAGTGCTTTTTGACAGAAAAGAGAGCAATTGAACGTCTCTTCACAATAGTTGCAATATTTTCATTGTTAACATGCAATATATGAATGCATGTCTGGATGATGTTTAATGTGGTAATACGATACCTTAATGTATTCACTGTAAAAGAAAAGGTGTGTATCATCTTACCATAAAATAAAGTGGAGAAAACACAAATAGGACATTTTTTTCACACAGGTTTAATCGGCTATTTCCTGATATTCTTCAAAGCGTTCTGATATTGACTGGTAATTATGTTTGATACTTTCTTAGACTATTTCTGCCTCTGGCTGATGTGTATTTTCTTTCCAAACTCCACCTGAGCCTATGATTACACAGCATCCTATCTGTGGAAAACGGCAGTGCAGGGATAGGGAAGAAAACTATTTGGTTCTAAAAGAGCCTGCCTAGCTCAGTCGGTAGAGCATGAGACTCTTAATCTCAGGGTTGTAGGTTTGAGCCCCACGTTGGGCAAAAACAACTATAATTTTAGTGCTTTTCGACAAAAAAGAGAGAAATTGAAAGTCTCTTCACAATATTTGCAGTATTTTCATTGTTAACATTCAATATATGAATACAAGTCTGGATGATGTTTAATGCGGCAATACCATACCTTAATGTATTCACTGTAAAAGAAAAAGTGTGTATCATCTTACTATAAAATAAAGTGGAGAAAACACAAATAGGACATTTTTTCACACAGCTTTAATCGGCTATTTCCTGATATTCTTCAAAGCGTTCTGATATTGACTGGTAATTGTGTTTGATACTTTCTTAGACTATTTCTGCCTCTGGCTGATGTGTATTTTTTTTCCAAACTCCACCTGAGCCTATTACACAGCATCCTATCTGTGGAAAACGGAAGTGCAGTGATAGGGAAGAAAATTATATGAATCCAAAAGAGACTTTCTAGTTTAGGCTAGCTAAGTTGGTAGAGCATGAGACTCTTAATGTCAAGGTTGTGGGTTCGAGCCCCATGTTGGGCAAAAACAACTAGCATTTTAGTGCTTTTTGACAGAAAAGAGAGCAATTGAACGTCTCTTCACAATATTTGCAATATTTTCATTGTGAACATTCAATATATGAATGCATGTCTGGATGATGTTTAATGCGGTAATACCATACCTTAATGTATTCACTGTAAACGAAAAGGTGTCTATCATCTTACTATAAAATAAAGTGGAGAAAACACAAATAGGACATTTTTTTCACACAGGTTTAATCGGCTATTTCCTGATATTCTTCAAAGCGTTCTGATATTGACTGGTAATTATGTTTGATACTTTCTTAGACTATTTCTGCCTCTGGCTGATGTGTATTTTCTTTCCAAACTCCACCTGAGCCTATGATTACACAGCATCCTATCTGTGGAAAACGGCAGTGCAGGGATAGGGAAGAAAACTATTGGGTTCCAAAAGAGCCCGTCTAGCTTAGTCGATAGACCATGAGACTCTTAATCTCAGGGTCGTGGGTTCAAGCCCCACGTTGGGCGAAAACAACTAAAATGTAATGCTTTTTGACCAAAAAAATAGATATTGAAAGTCTCTTCACAATATTTGCAATATTTTCATTGTTAACATGCAATATATGAATGCATGTCTGGATGATGTGTAATGGGGCAATACCATACCTTAATGTATTCACTGTAAAAGAAAAAGTATGTATCATCTTACTATAAAATAAAGTGGAGAAAACACAAATAAGACTTTTTTTTCACACAGGTTTAATCGGCTATTTCCTGATATTCTTCAATGCGTTCTGATATTGACTGGTAATTGTGTTTGATACTTTCTTAGACTATCTCTGCCTCTGGCTGATGTGTATTTTCTTTCCAAACTCCACCTGAGCCTATGATTACACAGCATCCTATCTGTGGAAAACGGAAGTGCAGGGATAGGGAAGAAAACTATACGAATCAAAAGGAGCCCAGCTAGCTCAGTCGGTAGAGCATGAGACTCTTAATCGCAGAGTTGTCGGTTTGAGCCCCACGTTGGGCAAAAACAACTGTAATTTTAGTGCTTTTCGACAAAAGAGATAGAAATTGAAAGTCTCTTCACAATATTTGCAGTATTTTCATTGTTAACATTCAATATATGAATACATGTCTGGATGATGTGTAATGGGGCAATACCATACCTTAATGTATTCACTGCAAAAGAAAAAGTATGTATCATCTTACTATAAAATAAAGTGGAGAGAACACAAATAAGACTTTTTTTTCACACAGGTTTAATCGGCTATTTCCTGATATTCTTCAATGTGTTCTGATATTGACTGGTAATTGTGTTTGATACTTTCTTAGACTATTTCTGCCTCTGGCTGGTGTGCATTTTCTTTCCAAACTCCACCTGAGCCTATGATTACACAGCATCCTATCTGTGGAAAACGGCAGTGCAGGGATAGGGAAGAAAACTATAGGCATCCAAAGGAGCCTGGCTAGCTCTGTCAGTAGAGCATGAAACTCTTAATCTCAGGGTTGTAGGTTTGAGCCCCACGTTGGGCAAAAACATCTATAATTTTAGTGCTTTTCGACAAAAAAGAGAGAAATTGAAAGTCTCTTCACAATATTTGCAGTATTTTCATTGTTAACATTCAATATATGAATACAAGTCTGGATGGTGTTTAATGTGGCAATACCATACCTTAATGTATTCACTGTAAAAGAAAAAGTGTGTATCATCTTACTATAAAATAAAGTGGAAAAACACAAATAGGACATTTTTTCACACAGGTTTAATCGGCTATTTCATGATATTCTTCAAAGCGTTCTGATATTGACTGGTAATTGTGTTTGATACTTTCTCAGACTATTTCTGCCTCTGGCCGATGTGTATTTTTTTACAAAAACTCCACCTGAGCCTATTACACAGCATCCTATCTGTGGAAAACGGAAGTGCAGGGACAGGGAAGAAAATTATATGAATCCAGATGAGACCGGCTAGTTTAGGCTAGCTAAGTTGGTAGAGCATGAGACTCTTAACGTCAAGGTCGTGGGTTCGAGCCCCATGTTGGACAAAAACAACTAGCATTTTAGTGCTTTTTGACAGAAAAGAGAGCAATTGAACGTCTCTTCACAATATTTGCAATATTTTCATTGTTAACATGCAATATATGAATGCATGTCTGGATGATGTTTAATGTGGTAATACGATACCTTAATGTATTCACTGTAAAAGAAAAGGTGTGTATCATCTTACCATAAAATAAAGTGGAGAAAACACAAATAGGACATTTTTTTCACACAGGTTTAATCGGCTATTTCCTGATATTCTTCAAAGCGTTCTGATATTGACTGGTAATTATGTTTGATACTTTCTTAGACTATTTCTGCCTCTGGCTGATGTGTATTTTCTTTCCAAACTCCACCTGAGCCTATGATTACACAGCATCCTGTCTGTGGAAAACGGCAGTGCAGGGATAGGGAAGAAAACTATTTGGTTCTAAAAGAGCCTGCCTAGCTCAGTCGGTAGAGCATGAGACTCTTAATCTCAGGGTTGTAGGTTTGAGCCCCACGTTGGGCAAAAACAACTATAATTTTAGTGCTTTTCGACAAAAAAGAGAGAAATTGAAAGTCTCTTCACAATATTTGCAGTATTTTCATTGTTAACATTCAATATATGAATACAAGTCTGGATGATGTTTAATGCGGCAATACCATACCTTAATGTATTCACTGTAAAAGAAAAAGTGTGTATCATCTTACTATAAAATAAAGTGGAGAAAACACAAATAGGACATTTTTTCACACAGCTTTAATCGGCTATTTCATGATATTCTTCAAAGCGTTCTGATATTGACTGGTAATTGTGTTTGATACTTTCTTAGACTATTTCTGCCTCTGGCTGATGTGTATTTTTTTTCCAAACTCCACCTGAGCCTATTACACAGCATCCTATCTGTGGAAAACGGAAGTGCAGGGATAGGGAAGAAAATTATATGAATCCAAAAGAGACTTGCTAGTTTAGGCTAGCTAAGTTGGTAGAGCATGAGACTCTTAATGTCAAGGTTGTGGGTTCGAGCCCTATGTTGGGCAAAAACAACTAGCATTTTAGTGCTTTTTGACAGAAAAGAGAGCAATTGAACGTCTCTTCACAATATTTGCAATATTTTCATTGTGAACATTCAATATATGAATGCATGTCTGGATGATGTTTAATGCGGTAATACCATACCTTAATGTATTCACTGTAAAAGAAAAGGTGTGTATCATCTTACTATAAAATAAAGTGGAGAAAACACAAATAGGACATTTTTTTCACACAGGTTTAATCGGCTATTTCCTGATATTCTTCAAAGCGTTCTGATATTGACTGGTAATTATGTTTGATACTTTCTTAGACTATTTCTGCCTCTGGCTGATGTGTATTTTCTTTCCAAACTCCACCTGAGCCTATGATTACACAGCATCCTATCTGTGGAAAACGGCAGTGCAGGGATAGGGAAGAAAACTATTTGGTTCTAAAAGAGCCTGCCTAGCTCAGTCGGTAGAGCATGAGACTCTTAATCTCAGGGTTGTAGGTTTGAGCCCCACGTTGGGCAAAAACAACTATAATTTTAGTGCTTTTCGACAAAAAAGAGAGAAATTGAAAGTCTCTTCACAATATTTGCAGTATTTTCATTGTTAACATTCAATATATGAATACAAGTCTGGATGATGTTTAATGCGGCAATACCATACCTTAATGTATTCACTGTAAAAGAAAAAGTGTGTATCATCTTACTATAAAATAAAGTGGAGGAAACACAAATAGGACATTTTTTCACATAGCTTTAATCGGCTATTTCATGATATTCTTCAAAGCGTTCTGATATTGACTGGTAATTGTGTTTGATACTTTCTTAGACTATTTCTGCCTCTGGCTGATGTGTATTTTCTTTCCAAACTCCACCTGAGCCTATGATTACACAGCATCCTATCTGTGGAAAACGGAAGTGCAGGGATAGGGAAGAAAACGATACGAATCAAAAGGAGCCCAGCTAGCTCAGTCGGTAGAGCATGAGACTCTTAATCGCAGGGTTGTCGGTTTGAGCCCCACTTTGGGCAAAAACAACTGTAATTTTAGTGCTTTTCGACAAAAAAGAGAGAAATTGAAAGTCTCTTCACAATATTTGCAGTATTTTCATTGTTAACATTCAATATATGAATACATGTCTGGATGATGTGTAATGGGGCAATACCATACCTTAATGTATTCACTGCAAAAGAAAAAGTATGTATCATCTTACTATAAAATAAAGTGGAGAGAACACAAATAAGACTTTTTTTTCACACAGGTTTAATCGGCTATTTCCTGATATTCTTCAATGCGTTCTGATATTGACTGGTAATTGTGTTTGATACTTTCTTAGACTATTTCTGCCTCTGGCTGATGTGTATTTTTTTTCCAAACTCCACCTGAGCCTATTACACAGCATCCTATCTGTGGAAAACGGAAGTGCAGGGATAGGGAAGAAAATTATATGAATCCAAAAGAGACTTGCTAGTTTAGGCTAGCTAAGTTGGTAGAGCATGAGACACTTAATGACAAGGTTGTGGGTTCGAGCCCCATGTTGGGCAAAAACAACTAGCATTTTAGTGCTTTTTGACAGAAAAGAGAGCAATTGAACGTCTCTTCACAATATTTGCAATATTTTCATTGTTAACATTGAATATATGAATGCATGTCTGGATGATGTTTAATGCGGTAATACCATACCTTAATGTATTCACTGTAAAAGAAAAGGTGTGTATCATCTTACTATAACATAAAGTGGAGAAAACACAAATAGGACATTTTTTTCACACAGGTTTAATCGGCTATTTCCTGATATTCTTCAAAACGTTCTGATATTGACTGGTAATTATGTTTGATACTTTCTTAGACTATTTCTGCCTCTGGCTGATGTGTATTTTCTTTCCAAACTCCACCTGAGCCTATAATTACACAGCATCCTATCTGTGGAAAACGGCAGTGCAGGGATAGGGAAGAAAACTATTGGGTTCCAAAAGATCCCGCCTAGCTCGGTCGGTAGAGCATGAGTCTCTTAATCTCAAGGTTGTTGGTTGGAACCCCACATTGGGTGAAAAAAGCTATAATATTAGTGCTTTTTGTCAAAAAAGAGAGAAATTGAAAGTCTCTTCACAATGTTTGCAATATTTTCATTGTTAACATTCAATATGTGAATGCATGTCAGGATGATGTTTAATGGGGTAATACCATACCTTAATGGATTCACTGTAAAAGAAAAAGTGTGTATCATCTTACTATAAAATAAAGTGGAGAAAACACAAATAGGAAATTTTTTTTTCACACAGGTTTAATCAGCTATTTCCTGATATTCTTCAAAGCGTTCTAATATTGACTGGTAATTATGTTTGATACTTTCTTAGACTATTTCTGCCTCTGGCTGATGTGTATTTTCTTTCCAAACTCCACCTGAGCCTATGATTACACAGCATCCTATCTGTGGAAAACGGAAGTGCAGGGATAGGGAAGAAAACTATACGAATCAAAAGGAGCCCAGCTAGCTCAGTCGGTAGAGCATGAGACTCTTAATCGCAGGGTCGTGGGTTCAAGCCCCACGTTGGGTGAAAACAACTAAAATTTGAGTGCTTTTTGACCAAAAAAATAGATATTGAAAGTCTCTTCACAATATTTGCAATATTTTCATTGTTAACATGCAATATATGAATGCATGTCTGGATGATGTGTAATGGGGCAATACCATACCTTAATGTATTCACTGTAAAAGAAAAGGTATGTATCATCTTACTATAAAATAAAGTGGAGAGAACACAAATAAGACTTTTTTTTCACACAGGTTTAATCGGCTATTTCCTGATATTCTTCAATGCGTTCTGATATTGACTTGTAATTGTGTTTGATACTTTCTTAGACTATTTCTGCCTCTGGCTGATGTGTATTTTTTTTCCAAACTCCACCTGAGCCTATTACACAGCATCCTATCTGTGGAAAACGGAAGTGCAGGGATAGGGAAGAAAATTATATGAATCCAAAAGAGACTTGCTAGTTTAGGCTAGCTAAGTTGGTAGAGCATGAGACACTTAATGACAAGATTGTGGGTTCGAGCCCCATGTTGGGCAAAAACAACTAGCATTTTAGTGCTTTTTGACAGAAAAGAGAGCAATTGAACGTTTCTTCACAATATTTGCAATATTTTCATTGTTAACATTGAATATATGAATGCATGTCTGGATGATGTTTAATGCGGTAATACCATACCTTAATGTATTCACTGTAAAAGAAAAGGTGTGTATCATCTTACTATAAAATAAAGTGGAGAAAACACAAATAGGACATTTTTTTCACACAGGTTTAATCGGCTATTTCCTGATATTCTTCAAAACGTTCTGATATTGACTGGTAATTATGTTTGATACTTTCTTAGACTATTTCTGCCTCTGGCTGATGTGTATTTTCTTTCCAAACTCCACCTGAGCCTATAATTACACAGCATCCTATCTGTGGAAAACGGCAGTGCAGGGATAGGGAAGAAAACTATTGGGTTCCAAAAGAGCCCGCCTAGCTCAGTCGGTAGAGCATGAGTCTCTTAATCTCAAGGTTGTTGGTTGGACCCCCACATTGGGTGAAAAAAGCTATAATATTAGTGCTTTTTGTCAAAAAAGAGAGAAATTGAAAGTCTCTTCACAATGTTTGCAATATTTTCATTGTTAACATTCAATATGTGAATGCATGTCAGGATGATGTTTAATGGGGTAATACCATACCTTAATGGATTCACTGTAAAAGAAAAAGTGTGTATCATCTTACTATAAAATAAAGTGGAGAAAACACAAATAGGAAATTTTTTTTTCACACAGGTTTAATCAGCTATTTCCTGATATTCTTCAAAGCGTTCTAATATTGACTGGTAATTATGTTTGATACTTTCTTAGACTATTTCTGCCTCTGGCTGATGTGTATTTTCTTTCCAAACTCCACCTGAGCCTATGATTACACAGCATCCTATCTGTGGAAAACGGAAGTGCAGGGATAGGGAAGAAAACTATACGAATCAAAAGGAGCCCAGCTAGCTCAGTCGGTAGAGCATGAGACTCTTAATCGCAGGGTCGTGGGTTCAAGCCCCACGTTGGGCGAAAACAACTAAAATTTGAGTGCTTTTTGACCAAAAAAATAGATATTGAAAGTCTCTTCACAATATTTGCAATATTTTCATTGTTAACATGCAATATATGAATGCATGTCTGGATGATGTGTAATGGGGCAATACCATACCTTAATGTATTCACTGTAAAAGAAAAGGTATGTATCATCTTACTATAAAATAAAGTGGAGAAAACACAAATAAGACTTTTTTTTCACACAGGTTTAATCGGCTATTTCTTGATATTCTTCAATGCGTTCTGATATTGACTGGTAATTGTGTTTGATACTTTCTTAGACTATTTCTGCCTCTGGCTGATGTGTATTTTTTTTCCAAACTCCACCTGAGCCTATGATTACACAGCATCCTATCTGTGGAAAACAGCAGTGCAGGGATAGGGAAGCAAACTATTGGGTTCCAAAAGAGCCCGCCTAGCTCAGTCGGTAGAGCATGAGTCTCTTAATCTCAAGGTTGTTGGTTGGACCCCCACATTGGGTGAAAAAAGCTATAATATTAGTGCTTTTTGTCAAAAAAGAGAGAAATTGAAAGTCTCTTCACAATGTTTGCAATATTTTCATTGTTAACATTCAATATGTGAATGCATGTCAGGATGATGTTTAATGGGGTAATACCATACCTTAATGGATTCACTGTAAAAGAAAAAGTGTGTATCATCTTACTATAAAATAAAGTGGAGAAAACACAAATAGGAAATTTTTTTTTCACACAGGTTTAATCAGCTATTTCCTGATATTCTTCAAAGCGTTCTAATATTGACTGGTAATTATGTTTGATACTTTCTTAGACTATTTCTGCCTCTGGCTGATGTGTATTTTCTTTCCAAACTCCACCTGAGCCTATGATTACACAGCATCCTATCTGTGGAAAACGGAAGTGCAGGGATAGGGAAGAAAACTATACGAATCAAAAGGAGCCCAGCTAGCTCAGTCGGTATAGCATGAGACTCTTAATCGCAGGGTTGTCGGTTTGAGCCCCACTTTGGGCAAAAACAACTGTAATTTTAGTGCTTTTCGACAAAAAAGAGAGAAATTGAAAGTCTCTTCACAATATTTGCAGTATTTTCATTGTTAACATTCAATATATGAATACATGTCTGGATGATGTGTAATGGGGCAATACCATACCTTAATGTATTCACTGCAAAAGAAAAAGTATGTATCATCTTACTATAAAATAAAGTGGAGAGAACACAAATAAGACTTTTTTTTCACACAGGTTTAATCGGCTATTTCCTGATATTCTTCAATGCGTTCTGATATTGACTGGTAATTGTGTTTGATACTTTCTTAGACTATTCTGCCTCTGGCTGATGTGCATTTTCTTTCCAAACTCCACCTGAGCCTATGATTACACAGCATCCTATCTGTGGAAAACGGCAGTGCAGGGATAGGGAAGAAAACTATAAGCATCCAAAGGAGCCCGGCTAGCTCAGTCGGTAGAGCATGAAACTCTTAATCTCAGGGTTGTAGGTTTGAGCCCCACGTTGGGCAAAAACATCTATAATTTTAGTGCTTTTCGACAAAAAAGAGAGAAATTGAAAGTCTCTTCACAATATTTGCAGTATTTTCATTGTTAACATTCAATATATGAATACAAGTCTGGATGATGTTTAATGCGGCAATACCATATCTTAATGTATTCACTGTAAAAGAAAAAGTGTGTATCATCTTACTATAAAATAAAGTGGAAAAACACAAATAGGAGATTTTTTCACACAGGTTTAATAGGCTATTTCATGATATTCTTCAAAGCGTTCTGATATTGACTGGTAATTGTGTTTGATACTTTCTTAGACTATTTCTGCCTCTGGCTGATGTGTATTTTTTTTCCAAACTCCACCTGAGCCTATTACACAGCATCCTATCTGTGGAAAACGGAAGTGCAGGGATAGGGAAGAAAATTATATGAATCCAAAAGAGACTTGCTAGTTTAGTCTAGCTATGTCGGTAGAGCATGAGACTCTTAATGTCAAGTTTGTGGGTTTGAGCCCCATGTTGGGCAAAAACAACTAGAATTTTAGTGCTTTTTGACAGAAAAGAGAGCAATTGAACGTCTCTTCACAATATTTGCAATATTTTCATTGTTAACATTCAATATATGAATTCATGTCTGGATGATGTTTAATGCGGTAATACCATACCTTAATGTATTCACTGTAAAAGAAAAGGTGTGTATCATCTTACTATAAAATAAAGTGGAGAAAACACAAATAGGACATTTTTTTCACACAGGTTTAATCGGCTATTTCCTGATATTCTTCAAAACGTTCTGATATTGACTGGTAATTATGTTTGATACTTTCTTAGACTATTTCTGCCTCTGGCTGATGTGTATTTTCTTTCCAAACTCCACCTGAGCCTATGATTACACAGCATCCTATCTGTGGAAAACGGCAGTGCAGGGATAGGGAAGAAAACTATTGGGTTCCAAAAGAGCCTGTCTAGCTTAGTCGGTAGACCATGAGACTCTTAATCTCAGGGTCGTGGGTTCAAGCCCCACGTTGGGCGAAAACAACTAAAATGTAATGCTTTTTGACCAAAAAAATCGATATTGAAAGTCTCTTCACAATATTTGCAATATTTTCATTGTTAACACGCAATATATGAATGCATGTCTGGATGATGTGTAATGGGGCAATACCATACCTTAATGTATTCACTGTAAAAGAAAAAGTATGTATCATCTTACTATAAAATAAAGTGGAGAAAACACAAATAAGACTTTTTTTTCACACAGGTTTAATCGGCTATTTCCTGATATTCTTCAATGCGTTCTGATATTGACTGGTAATTGTGTTTGATACTTTCTTAGACTATTTCTGCCTCTGGCTGATGTGTATTTTCTTTCCAAACTCCACCTGAGCCTATGATTACACAGCATCCTATCTGTGGAAAACGGAAGTGCAGGGATAGGGAAGAAAACTATACGAATCAAAAGGATCCCAGCTAGCTCAGTCGGTAGAGCATGAGACTCTTAATCGCAGAGTTGTCAGTTTGAGCCCCACGTTGGGCAAAAACAACTGTAATTTTAGTGCTTTTCGACAAAAAAGAGAGAAATTGAAAGTCTCTTCACAATATTTGCAGTATTTTCATTGTTAACATTCAATATATGAATACATGTCTGGATGATGTGTAATGGGGCAATACCATACCTTAATGTATTCACTGCAAAAGAAAAAGTATGTATCATCTTACTATAAAATAAAGTGGAGAGAACACAAATAAGACTTTTTTTTCACACAGGTTTAATCGGCTATTTCCTGATATTCTTCAATGTGTTCTGATATTGACTGGTAATTGTGTTTGATACTTTCTTAGACTATTTCTGCCTCTGGCTGGTGTGCATTTTCTTTCCAAACTCCACCTGAGCCTATGATTACACAGCATCCTATCTGTGGAAAACGGCAGTGCAGGGATAGGGAAGAAAACTATAGGCATCCAAAGGAGCCTGGCTAGCTCTGTCGGTAGAGCATGAAACTCTTAATCTCAGGGTTGTAGGTTTGAGCCCCACGTTGGGCAAAAACATCTATAATTTTAGTGCTTTTCGACAAAAAAGAGAGAAATTGAAAGTCTCTTCACAATATTTGCAGTATTTTCATTGTTAACATTCAATATATGAATACAAGTCTGGATGGTGTTTAATGTGGCAATACCATACCTTAATGTATTCACTGTAAAAGAAAAAGTGTGTATCATCTTACTATAAAATAAAGTGGAAAAACACAAATAGGACATTTTTTCACACAGGTTTAATCGGCTATTTCATGATATTCTTCAAAGCGTTCTGATATTGACTGGTAATTGTGTTTGATACTTTCTTAGACTATTTCTGCCTCTGGCCGATGTGTATTTTTTTACAAAAACTCCACCTGAGCCTATTACACAGCATCCTATCTGTGGAAAACGGAAGTGCAGGGACAGGGAAGAAAATTATATGAATCCAGATGAGACCGGCTAGTTTAGGCTAGCTAAGTTGGTAGAGCATGAGACTCTTAACGTCAAGGTCGTGGGTTCGAGCCCCATGTTGGGCAAAAACAACTAGCATTTTAGTGCTTTTTGACAGAAAAGAGAGCAATTGAACGTCTCTTCACAATATTTGCAATATTTTCATTGTTAACATGCAATATATGAATGCATGTCTGGATGATGTTTAATGTGGTAATACGATACCTTAATGTATTCACTGTAAAAGAAAAGGTGTGTATCATCTTTCCATAAAATAAAGTGGAGAAAACACAAATAGGACATTTTTTTCACACAGGTTTAATCGGCTATTTCCTGATATTCTTCAAAGCGTTCTGATATTGACTGGTAATTATGTTTGATACTTTCTTAGACTATTTCTGCCTCTGGCTGATGTGTATTTTCTTTCCAAACTCCACCTGAGCCTATGATTACACAGCATCCTATCTGTGGAAAACGGCAGTGCAGGGATAGGGAAGAAAACTATTTGGTTCTAAAAGAGCCTGCCTAGCTCAGTCGGTAGAGCATGAGACTCTTAATCTCAGGGTTGTAGGTTTGAGCCCCACGTTGGGCAAAAACAACTATAATTTTAGTGCTTTTCGACAAAAAAGAGAGAAATTGAAAGTCTCTTCACAATATTTGCAGTATTTTCATTGTTAACATTCAATATATGAATACAAGTCTGGATGATGTTTAATGCGGCAATACCATACCTTAATGTATTCACTGTAAAAGAAAAAGTGTGTATCATCTTACTATAAAATAAAGTGGAGAAAACACAAATAGGACATTTTTTCACACAGCTTTAATCGGCTATTTCATGATATTCTTCAAAGCGTTCTGATATTGACTGGTAATTGTGTTTGATACTTTCTTAAACTATTTCTGCCTCTGGCTGATGTGTATTTTTTTTCCAAACTCCACCTGAGCCTATTACACAGCATCCTATCTGTGGAAAACGGAAGTGCAGGGATAGGGAAGAAAATTATATGAATCCAAAAGAGACTTGCTAGTTTAGGCTAGCTAAGTTGGTAGAGCATGAGACTCTTAATGTCAAGGTTGTGGGTTCGAGCCCCATGTTGGGCAAAAACAACTAGCATTTTAGTGCTTTTTGACAGAAAAGAGAGCAATTGAACGTCTCTTCACAATATTTGCAATATTTTCATTGTGAACATTCAATATATGAATGCATGTCTGGATGATGTTTAATGCGGTAATACCATACCTTAATGTATTCACTGTAAAAGAAAAGGTGTGTATCATCTTACTATAAAATAAAGTGGAGAAAACACAAATAGGACATTTTTTTCACACAGGTTTAATCGGCTATTTCCTGATATTCTTCAAAGCGTTCTGATATTGACTGGTAATTATGTTTGATACTTTCTTAGACTATTTCTGCCTCTGGCTGATGTGTATTTTCTTTCCAAACTCCACCTGAGCCTATGATTACACAGCATCCTATCTGTGGAAAACAGCAGTGCAGGGATAGGGAAGAAAACTATTTGGTTCTAAAAGAGCCTGCCTAGCTCAGTCGGTAGAGCATGAGACTCTTAATCTCAGGGTTGTAGGTTTGAGCCCCACTTTGGGCAAAAACAACTATAATTTTAGTGCTTTTCGACAAAAAAGTGAGAAATTGAAAGTCTCTTCACAATATTTGCAGTATTTTCATTGTTAACATTCAATATATGAATACAAGTCTGGATGATGTTTAATGCGGCAATACCATACCTTAATGTATTCACTGTAAAAGAAAAAGTGTGTATCATCTTACTATAAAATAAAGTGGAGAAAACACAAATAGGACATTTTTTCACATAGCTTTAATCGGCTATTTCATGATATTCTTCAAAGCGTTCTGATATTGACTGGTAATTGTGTTTGATACTTTCTTAGACTATTTCTGCCTCTGGCTGATGTGTATTTTTTTCCAAACTCCACCTGAGCCTATTACACAGCATCCTATCTGTGGAAAACGGAAGTGTAGGGATAGGGAAGAAAATTATATGAATCCAAAAGAGACTTGCTAGTTTAGGCTAGCTAAGTTGGTAGAGCATAAGACTCTTAATGTCAAGGTTGTGGGTTCGAGCCCCATGTTGGGCAAAAACAACTAGCATTTTAGTGCTTTTTGACAGAAAAGAGAGCAATTGAACGTCTCTTCACAATATTTGCAATATATTCATTGTTAACATTCAATATATGAATGCATGTCTGGATGATGTTTAATGCGGTAATACCATACCTTAATGTATTCACTGTAAAAGAAAAGGTGTGTATCATCTTACTATAAAGTAAAGTGGAGAAAACACAAATAGGTCATTTTTTTCACACAGGTTTAATCGGCTATTTCCTGATATTCTTCAAAGTGTTCTGATATTGACTGGTAATTATGTTTGATACTTTCTTAGACTATTTCTGCCTCTGGCTGATGTGTATTTTCTTTCCAAACTCCACCTTAGCCTATGATTACACAGCATCCTATCTGTGGAAAACGGCAGTGCAGGGATAGGGAAGAAAACTATTTGGTTCCAAAGGAGCCTGTCTAGCTCAGTCGGTAGAGCATGAGACGCTTAATCTCAGGGATGTAGGTTTGAGCCCCACGTTGGGCAAAAACAACTATAATTTTAGTGCTTTTCGACAAAAAAGAGAGAAATTGAAAGTCTCTTCTCAATATTTGCAGTATTTTCATTGTTAACATTCAATATATGAATACAAGTCTGGATGATGTTTAATGCGGCAATACCATACCTTAATGTATTCACTGTAAAAGAAAAGGTGTGTATCATCTTACTATAAAATAAAGTGGAGAAAACACAAATAGGACATTTTTTTCACACAGGTTTAATCGGCTATTTCCTGATATTCTTCAAAACGTTCTGATATTGACTGGTAATTATGTTTGATACTTTCTTAGACTATTTCTGCCTCTGGCTGATGTGTATTTTCTTTCCAAACTCCACCTGAGCCTATGATTACACAGCATCCTATCTGTGGAAAACGGCAGTGCAGGGATAGGGAAGAAAACTATTGGGTTCCAAAAGAGCCCGTCTAGCTTAGTTGGTAGACCATGAGACTCTTAATCTCAGGGTCGTGGGTTCAAGCCCCACGTTGGGCGAAAACAACTAAAATGTAATGCTTTTTGACCAAAAAAATAGATATTGAAAGTCTCTTCACAATATTTGCAATATTTTCATTGTTAACATGCAATATATGAATGCATGTCTGGATGATGTGTAATGGGGCAATACCATACCTTAATGTATTCATTGTAAAAGAAAAAGTATGTATCATCTTACTATAAAATAAAGTGGAGAAAACACAAATAAGACTTTTTTTTCACACAGGTTTAATCGGCTATTTCCTGATATTCTTCAATGCGTTCTGATATTGACTGGTAATTGTGTTTGATACTTTCTTAGACTATTTCTGCCTCTGGCTGATGTGTATTTTCTTTCCAAACTCCACCTGAGCCTATGATTACACAGCATCCTATCTGTGGAAAACGGCAGTGCAGGGATAGGGAAGAAAACTATAGGCATCCAAAGGAGCCTGGCTAGCTCTGTCGGTAGAGCATGAAACTCTTAATCTCAGGGTTGTAGGTTTGAGCCCCACGTTGGGCAAAAACATCTATAATTTTAGTGCTTTTCGACAAAAAAGAGAGAAATTGAAAGTCTCTTCACAATATTTGCAGTATTTTCATTGTTAACATTCAATATATGAATACAAGTCTGGATGGTGTTTAATGTGGCAATACCATACCTTAATGTATTCACTGTAAAAGAAAAAGTCTGTATCATCTTACTATAAAATAAAGTGGAAAAACACAAATAGGACATTTTTTCACACAGGTTTAATCGCCTATTTCATGATATTCTTCAAAGCGTTCTGATATTGACTGGTAATTGTGTTTGATACTTTCTTAGACTATTTCTGCCTCTGGCCGATGTGTATTTTTTTACAAAAACTCCACCTGAGCCTATTACACAGCATCCTATCTGTGGAAAACGGAAGTGCAGGGACAGGGAAGAAAATTATATGAATCCAGATGAGACCGGCTAGTTTAGGCTAGCTAAGTTGGTAGAGCATGAGACTCTTAACGTCAAGGTCGTGGGTTCGAGCCCCATGTTGGGCAAAAACAACTAGCATTTTAGTGCTTTTTGACAGAAAAGAGAGCAATTGAACGTCTCTTCACAATAGTTGCAATATTTTCATTATTAACATGCAATATATGAATGCATGTCTGGATGATGTTTAATGTGGTAATACGATACCTTAATGTATTCACTGTAAAAGAAAAGGTGTGTATCATCTTACCATAAAATAAAGTGGAGAAAACACAAATAGGACATTTTTTTCACACAGGTTTAATCGGCTATTTCCTGATATTCTTCAAAGCGTTCTGATATTGACTGGTAATTATGTTTGATACTTTCTTAGACTATTTCTGCCTCTGGCTGATGTGTATTTTCTTTCCAAACTCCACCTGAGCCTATGATTACACAGCATCCTATCTGTGGAAAACGGCAGTGCAGGGATAGGGAAGAAAACTATTTGGTTCTAAAAGAGCCTGCCTAGCTCAGTCGGTAGAGCATGAGACTCTTAATCTCAGGGTTGTAGGTTTGAGCCCCACGTTGGGCAAAAACAACTATAATTTTAGTGCTTTTCGACAAAAAAGAGAGAAATTGAAAGTCTCTTCACAATATTTGCAGTATTTTCATTGTTAACATTCAATATATGAATACAAGTCTGGATGATGTTTAATGCGGCAATACCATACCTTAATGTATTCACTGTAAAAGAAAAAGTGTGTATCATCTTACTATAAAATAAAGTGGAGAAAACACAAATAGGACATTTTTTCACACAGCTTTAATCGGCTATTTCCTGATATTCTTCAAAGCGTTCTGATATTGACTGGTAATTGTGTTTGATACTTTCTTAGACTATTTCTGCCTCTGGCTGATGTGTATTTTTTTTCCAAACTCCACCTGAGCCTATTACACAGCATCCTATCTGTGGAAAACGGAAGTGCAGTGATAGGGAAGAAAATTATATGAATCCAAAAGAGACTTTCTAGTTTAGGCTAGCTAAGTTGGTAGAGCATGAGACTCTTAATGTCAAGGTTGTGGGTTCGAGCCCCATGTTGGGCAAAAACAACTAGCATTTTAGTGCTTTTTGACAGAAAAGAGAGCAATTGAACGTCTCTTCACAATATTTGCAATATTTTCATTGTGAACATTCAATATATGAATGCATGTCTGGATGATGTTTAATGCGGTAATACCATACCTTAATGTATTCACTGTAAAAGAAAAGGTGTGTATCATCTTACTATAAAATAAAGTGGAGAAAACACAAATAGGACATTTTTTTCACACAGGTTTAATCGGCTATTTCCTGATATTCTTCAAAGCGTTCTGATATTGACTGGTAATTATGTTTGATACTTTCTTAGACTATTTCTGCCTCTGGCTGATGTGTATTTTCTTTCCAAACTCCACCTGAGCCTATGATTACACAGCATCCTATCTGTGGAAAACGGCAGTGCAGGGATAGGGAAGAAAACTATTGGGTTCCAAAAGAGCCCGTCTAGCTTAGTCGATAGACCATGAGACTCTTAATCTCAGGGTTGTGGGTTCAAGCCCCACGTTGGGCGAAAACAACTAAAATGTAATGCTTTTTGACCAAAAAAATAGATATTGAAAGTCTCTTCACAATATTTGCAATATTTTCATTGTTAACATGCAATATATGAATGCATGTCTGGATGATGTGTAATGGGGCAATACCATACCTTAATGTATTCACTGTAAAAGAAAAAGTATGTATCATCTTACTATAAAATAAAGTGGAGAAAACACAAATAAGACTTTTTTTTCACACAGGTTTAATCGGCTATTTCCTGATATTCTTCAATGCGTTCTGATATTGACTGGTAATTGTGTTTGATACTTTCTTAGACTATCTCTGCCTCTGGCTGATGTGTATTTTCTTTCCAAACTCCACCTGAGCCTATGATTACACAGCATCCTATCTGTGGAAAACGGAAGTGCAGGGATAGGGAAGAAAACTATACGAATCAAAAGGAGCCCAGCTAGCTCAGTCGGTAGAGCATGAGACTCTTAATCGCAGAGTTGTCGGTTTGAGCCCCACGTTGGGCAAAAACAACTGTAATTTTAGTGCTTTTCGACAAAAGAGATAGAAATTGAAAGTCTCTTCACAATATTTGCAGTATTTTCATTGTTAACATTCAATATATGAATACAAGTCTGGATGATGTTTAATGCGGCAATACCATACCTTAATGTATTCACTGTAAAAGAAAAAGTGTGTATCATCTTACTATAAAATAAAGTGGAGAAAACACAAATAGGACATTTTTTCACACAGCTTTAATCGGCTATTTCATGATATTCTTCAAAGCGTTCTGATATTGACTGGTAATTGTGTTTGATACTTTCTTAGACTATTTCTGCCTCTGGCTGATGTGTATTTTTTTTCCAAACTCCACCTGAGCCTATTACACAGCATCCTATCTGTGGAAAACGGAAGTGCAGGGATAGGGAAGAAAATTATATGAATCCAAAAGAGACTTGCTAGTTTAGGCTAGCTAAGTTGGTAGAGCATGAGACTCTTAATGTCAAGGTTGTGGGTTCGAGCCCTATGTTGGGCAAAAACAACTAGCATTTTAGTGCTTTTTGACAGAAAAGAGAGCAATTGAACGTCTCTTCACAATATTTGCAATATTTTCATTGTGAACATTCAATATATGAATGCATGTCTGGATGATGTTTAATGCGGTAATACCATACCTTAATGTATTCACTGTAAAAGAAAAGGTGTGTATCATCTTACTATAAAATAAAGTGGAGAAAACACAAATAGGACATTTTTTTCACACAGGTTTAATCGGCTATTTCCTGATATTCTTCAAAGCGTTCTGATATTGACTGGTAATTATGTTTGATACTTTCTTAGACTATTTCTGCCTCTGGCTGATGTGTATTTTCTTTCCAAACTCCACCTGAGCCTATGATTACACAGCATCCTATCTGTGGAAAACGGCAGTGCAGGGATAGGGAAGAAAACTATTTGGTTCTAAAAGAGCCTGCCTAGCTCAGTCGGTAGAGCATGAGACTCTTAATCTCAGGGTTGTAGGTTTGAGCCCCACGTTGGGCAAAAACAACTATAATTTTAGTGCTTTTCGACAAAAAAGAGAGAAATTGAAAGTCTCTTCACAATATTTGCAGTATTTTCATTGTTAACATTCAATATATGAATACAAGTCTGGATGATGTTTAATGCGGCAATACCATACCTTAATGTATTCACTGTAAAAGAAAAAGTGTGTATCATCTTACTATAAAATAAAGTGGAGGAAACACAAATAGGACATTTTTTCACATAGCTTTAATCGGCTATTTCATGATATTCTTCAAAGCGTTCTGATATTGACTGGTAATTGTGTTTGATACTTTCTTAGACTATTTCTGCCTCTGGCTGATGTGTATTTTCTTTCCAAACTCCACCTGAGCCTATTACACAGCATCCTATCTGTGGAAAACGGAAGTGCAGGGATAGGGAAGAAAACGATACGAATCAAAAGGAGCCCAGCTAGCTCAGTCGGTAGAGCATGAGACTCTTAATCGCAGGGTTGTCGGTTTGAGCCCCACTTTGGGCAAAAACAACTGTAATTTTAGTGCTTTTCGACAAAAAAGAGAGAAATTGAAAGTCTCTTCACAATATTTGCAGTATTTTCATTGTTAACATTCAATATATGAATACATGTCTGGATGATGTGTAATGGGGCAATACCATACCTTAATGTATTCACTGCAAAAGAAAAAGTATGTATCATCTTACTATAAAATAAAGTGGAGAGAACACAAATAAGACTTTTTTTTCACACAGGTTTAATCGGCTATTTCCTGATATTCTTCAATGCGTTCTGATATTGACTGGTAATTGTGTTTGATACTTTCTTAGACTATTTCTGCCTCTGGCTGATGTGTATTTTTTTTCCAAACTCCACCTGAGCCTATTACACAGCATCCTATCTGTGGAAAACGGAAGTGCAGGGATAGGGAAGAAAATTATATGAATCCAAAAAAGACTTGCTAGTTTAGGCTAGCTAAGTTGGTAGAGCATGAGACACTTAATGACAAGGTTGTGGGTTCGAGCCCCATGTTGGGCAAAAACAACTAGCATTTTAGTGCTTTTTGACAGAAAAGAGAGCAATTGAACGTCTCTTCACAATATTTGCAATATTTTCATTGTTAACATTGAATATATGAATGCATGTCTGGATGATGTTTAATGCGGTAATACCATACCTTAATGTATTCACTGTAAAAGAAAAGGTGTGTATCATCTTACTATAACATAAAGTGGAGAAAACACAAATAGGACATTTTTTTCACACAGGTTTAATCGGCTATTTCCTGATATTCTTCAAAACGTTCTGATATTGACTGGTAATTATGTTTGATACTTTCTTAGACTATTTCTGCCTCTGGCTGATGTGTATTTTCTTTCCAAACTCCACCTGAGCCTATAATTACACAGCATCCTATCTGTGGAAAACGGCAGTGCAGGGATAGGGAAGAAAACTATTGGGTTCCAAAAGATCCCGCCTAGCTCGGTCGGTAGAGCATGAGTCTCTTAATCTCAAGGTTGTTGGTTGGACCCCCACATTGGGTGAAAAAAGCTATAATATTAGTGCTTTTTGTCAAAAAAGAGAGAAATTGAAAGTCTCTTCACAATGTTTGCAATATTTTCATTGTTAACATTCAATATGTGAATGCATGTCAGGATGATGTTTAATGGGGTAATACCATACCTTAATGGATTCACTGTAAAAGAAAAAGTGTGTATCATCTTACTATAAAATAAAGTGGAGAAAACACAAATAGGAAATTTTTTTTTCACACAGGTTTAATCAGCTATTTCCTGATATTCTTCAAAGCGTTCTAATATTGACTGGTAATTATGTTTGATACTTTCTTAGACTATTTCTGCCTCTGGCTGATGTGTATTTTCTTTCCAAACTCCACCTGAGCCTATGATTACACAGCATCCTATCTGTGGAAAACGGAAGTGCAGGGATAGGGAAGAAAACTATACGAATCAAAAGGAGCCCAGCTAGCTCAGTCGGTAGAGCATGAGACTCTTAATCGCAGGGTCGTGGGTTCAAGCCCCACGTTGGGTGAAAACAACTAAAATTTGAGTGCTTTTTGACCAAAAAAATAGATATTGAAAGTCTCTTCACAATATTTGCAATATTTTCATTGTTAACATGCAATATATGAATGCATGTCTGGATGATGTGTAATGGGGCAATACCATACCTTAATGTATTCACTGTAAAAGAAAAGGTATGTATCATCTTACTATAAAATAAAGTGGAGAGAACACAAATAAGACTTTTTTTTCACACAGGTTTAATCGGCTATTTCCTGATATTCTTCAATGCGTTCTGATATTGACTTGTAATTGTGTTTGATACTTTCTTAGACTATTTCTGCCTCTGGCTGATGTGTATTTTTTTTCCAAACTCCACCTGAGCCTATTACACAGCATCCTATCTGTGGAAAACGGAAGTGCAGGGATAGGGAAGAAAATTATATGAATCCAAAAGAGACTTGCTAGTTTAGGCTAGCTAAGTTGGTAGAGCATGAGACACTTAATGACAAGATTGTGGGTTCGAGCCCCATGTTGGGCAAAAACAACTAGCATTTTAGTGCTTTTTGACAGAAAAGAGAGCAATTGAACGTTTCTTCACAATATTTGCAATATTTTCATTGTTAACATTGAATATATGAATGCATGTCTGGATGATGTTTAATGCGGTAATACCATACCTTAATGTATTCACTGTAAAAGAAAAGGTGTGTATCATCTTACTATAAAATAAAGTGGAGAAAACACAAATAGGACATTTTTTTCACACAGGTTTAATCGGCTATTTCCTGATATTCTTCAAAACGTTCTGATATTGACTGGTAATTATGTTTGATACTTTCTTAGACTATTTCTGCCTCTGGCTGATGTGTATTTTCTTTCCAAACTCCACCTGAGCCTATAATTACACAGCATCCTATCTGTGGAAAACGGCAGTGCAGGGATAGGGAAGAAAACTATTGGGTTCCAAAAGAGCCCGCCTAGCTCAGTCGGTAGAGCATGAGTCTCTTAATCTCAAGGTTGTTGGTTGGACCCCCACATTGGGTGAAAAAAGCTATAATATTAGTGCTTTTTGTCAAAAAAGAGAGAAATTGAAAGTCTCTTCACAATGTTTGCAATATTTTCATTGTTAACATTCAATATGTGAATGCATGTCAGGATGATGTTTAATGGGGTAATACCATACCTTAATGGATTCACTGTAAAAGAAAAAGTGTGTATCATCTTACTATAAAATAAAGTGGAGAAAACACAAATAGGAAATTTTTTTTTCACACAGGTTTAATCAGCTATTTCCTGATATTCTTCAAAGCGTTCTAATATTGACTGGTAATTATGTTTGATACTTTCTTAGACTATTTCTGCCTCTGGCTGATGTGTATTTTCTTTCCAAACTCCACCTGAGCCTATGATTACACAGCATCCTATCTGTGGAAAACGGAAGTGCAGGGATAGGGAAGAAAACTATACGAATCAAAAGGAGCCCAGCTAGCTCAGTCGGTAGAGCATGAGACTCTTAATCGCAGGGTCGTGGGTTCAAGCCCCACGTTGGGCGAAAACAACTAAAATTTGAGTGCTTTTTGACCAAAAAAATAGATATTGAAAGTCTCTTCACAATATTTGCAATATTTTCATTGTTAACATGCAATATATGAATGCATGTCTGGATGATGTGTAATGGGGCAATACCATACCTTAATGTATTCACTGTAAAAGAAAAGGTATGTATCATCTTACTATAAAATAAAGTGGAGAAAACACAAATAGGAAATTTTTTTTTCACACAGGTTTAATCAGCTATTTCCTGATATTCTTCAAAGCGTTCTAATATTGACTGGTAATTATGTTTGATACTTTCTTAGACTATTTCTGCCTCTGGCTGATGTGTATTTTCTTTCCAAACTCCACCTGAGCCTATGATTACACAGCATCCTATCTGTGGAAAACGGAAGTGCAGGGATAGGGAAGAAAACTATACGAATCAAAAGGAGCCCAGCTAGCTCAGTCGGTAGAGCATGAGACTCTTAATCGCAGGGTCGTGGGTTCAAGCCCCACGTTGGGCGAAAACAACTAAAATTTGAGTGCTTTTTGACCAAAAAAATAGATATTGAAAGTCTCTTCACAATATTTGCAATATTTTCATTGTTAACATGCAATATATGAATGCATGTCTGGATGATGTGTAATGGGGCAATACCATACCTTAATGTATTCACTGTAAAAGAAAAGGTATGTATCATCTTACTATAAAATAAAGTGGAGAAAACACAAATAAGACTTTTTTTTCACACAGGTTTAATCGGCTATTTCTTGATATTCTTCAATGCGTTCTGATATTGACTGGTAATTGTGTTTGATACTTTCTTAGACTATTTCTGCCTCTGGCTGATGTGTATTTTTTTTCCAAACTCCACCTGAGCCTATGATTACACAGCATCCTATCTGTGGAAAACAGCAGTGCAGGGATAGGGAAGCAAACTATTGGGTTCCAAAAGAGCCCGCCTAGCTCAGTCGGTAGAGCATGAGTCTCTTAATCTCAAGGTTGTTGGTTGGACCCCCACATTGGGTGAAAAAAGCTATAATATTAGTGCTTTTTGTCAAAAAAGAGAGAAATTGAAAGTCTCTTCACAATGTTTGCAATATTTTCATTGTTAACATTCAATATGTGAATGCATGTCAGGATGATGTTTAATGGGGTAATACCATACCTTAATGGATTCACTGTAAAAGAAAAAGTGTGTATCATCTTACTATAAAATAAAGTGGAGAAAACACAAATAGGAAATTTTTTTTTCACACAGGTTTAATCAGCTATTTCCTGATATTCTTCAAAGCGTTCTAATATTGACTGGTAATTATGTTTGATACTTTCTTAGACTATTTCTGCCTCTGGCTGATGTGTATTTTCTTTCCAAACTCCACCTGAGCCTATGATTACACAGCATCCTATCTGTGGAAAACGGAAGTGCAGGGATAGGGAAGAAAACTATACGAATCAAAAGGAGCCCAGCTAGCTCAGTCGGTAGAGCATGAGACTCTTAATCGCAGGGTCGTGGGTTCAAGCCCCACGTTGGGCGAAAACAACTAAAATTTGAGTGCTTTTTGACCAAAAAAATAGATATTGAAAGTCTCTTCACAATATTTGCAATATTTTCATTGTTAACATGCAATATATGAATGCATGTCTGGATGATGTGTAATGGGGCAATACCATACCTTAATGTATTCACTGTAAAAGAAAAGGTATGTATCATCTTACTATAAAATAAAGTGGAGAAAACACAAATAAGACTTTTTTTTCACACAGGTTTAATCGGCTATTTCTTGATATTCTTCAATGCGTTCTGATATTGACTGGTAATTGTGTTTGATACTTTCTTAGACTATTTCTGCCTCTGGCTGATGTGTATTTTTTTTCCAAACTCCACCTGAGCCTATGATTACACAGCATCCTATCTGTGGAAAACAGCAGTGCAGGGATAGGGAAGCAAACTATTGGGTTCCAAAAGAGCCCGCCTAGCTCAGTCGGTAGAGCATGAGTCTCTTAATCTCAAGGTTGTTGGTTGGACCCCCACATTGGGTGAAAAAAGCTATAATATTAGTGCTTTTTGTCAAAAAAGAGAGAAATTGAAAGTCTCTTCACAATGTTTGCAATATTTTCATTGTTAACATTCAATATGTGAATGCATGTCAGGATGATGTTTAATGGGGTAATACCATACCTTAATGGATTCACTGTAAAAGAAAAAGTGTGTATCATCTTACTATAAAATAAAGTGGAGAAAACACAAATAGGAAATTTTTTTTTCACACAGGTTTAATCAGCTATTTCCTGATATTCTTCAAAGCGTTCTAATATTGACTGGTAATTATGTTTGATACTTTCTTAGACTATTTCTGCCTCTGGCTGATGTGTATTTTCTTTCCAAACTCCACCTGAGCCTATGATTACACAGCATCCTATCTGTGGAAAACGGAAGTGCAGGGATAGGGAAGAAAACTATACGAATCAAAAGGAGCCCAGCTAGCTCAGTCGGTATAGCATGAGACTCTTAATCGCAGGGTTGTCGGTTTGAGCCCCACTTTGGGCAAAAACAACTGTAATTTTAGTGCTTTTCGACAAAAAAGAGAGAAATTGAAAGTCTCTTCACAATATTTGCAGTATTTTCATTGTTAACATTCAATATATGAATACATGTCTGGATGATGTGTAATGGGGCAATACCATACCTTAATGTATTCACTGCAAAAGAAAAAGTATGTATCATCTTACTATAAAATAAAGTGGAGAGAACACAAATAAGACTTTTTTTTCACACAGGTTTAATCGGCTATTTCCTGATATTCTTCAATGCGTTCTGATATTGACTGGTAATTGTGTTTGATACTTTCTTAGACTATTCTGCCTCTGGCTGATGTGCATTTTCTTTCCAAACTCCACCTGAGCCTATGATTACACAGCATCCTATCTGTGGAAAACGGCAGTGCAGGGATAGGGAAGAAAACTATAAGCTTCCAAAGGAGCCCGGCTAGCTCAGTCGGTAGAGCATGAAACTCTTAATCTCAGGGTTGTAGGTTTGAGCCCCACGTTGGGCAAAAACATCTATAATTTTAGTGCTTTTCGACAAAAAAGAGAGAAATTGAAAGTCTCTTCACAATATTTGCAGTATTTTCATTGTTAACATTCAATATATGAATACAAGTCTGGATGATGTTTAATGCGGCAATACCATATCTTAATGTATTCACTGTAAAAGAAAAAGTGTGTATCATCTTACTATAAAATAAAGTGGAAAAACACAAATAGGAGATTTTTTCACACAGGTTTAATCGGCTATTTCATGATATTCTTCAAAGCGTTCTGATATTGACTGGTAATTGTGTTTGATACTTTCTTAGACTATTTCTGCCTCTGGCTGATGTGTATTTTTTTTCCAAACTCCACCTGAGCCTATTACACAGCATCCTATCTGTGGAAAACGGAAGTGCAGGGATAGGGAAGAAAATTATATGAATCCAAAAGAGACTTGCTAGTTTAGTCTAGCTATGTCGGTAGAGCATGAGACTCTTAATGTCAAGTTTGTGGGTTTGAGCCCCATGTTGGGCAAAAACAACTAGAATTTTAGTGCTTTTTGACAGAAAAGAGAGCAATTGAACGTCTCTTCACAATATTTGCAATATTTTCATTGTTAACATTCAATATATGAATTCATGTCTGGATGATGTTTAATGCGGTAATACCATACCTTAATGTATTCACTGTAAAAGAAAAGGTGTGTATCATCTTACTATAAAATAAAGTGGAGAAAACACAAATAGGACATTTTTTTCACACAGGTTTAATCGGCTATTTCCTGATATTCTTCAAAACGTTCTGATATTGACTGGTAATTATGTTTGATACTTTCTTAGACTATTTCTGCCTCTGGCTGATGTGTATTTTCTTTCCAAACTCCACCTGAGCCTATGATTACACAGCATCCTATCTGTGGAAAACGGCAGTGCAGGGATAGGGAAGAAAACTATTGGGTTCCAAAAGAGCCTGTCTAGCTTAGTCGGTAGACCATGAGACTCTTAATCTCAGGGTCGTGGGTTCAAGCCCCACGTTGGGCGAAAACAACTAAAATGTAATGCTTTTTGACCAAAAAAATCGATATTGAAAGTCTCTTCACAATATTTGCAATATTTTCATTGTTAACACGCAATATATGAATGCATGTCTGGATGATGTGTAATGGGGCAATACCATACCTTAATGTATTCACTGTAAAAGAAAAAGTATGTATCATCTTACTATAAAATAAAGTGGAGAAAACACAAATAAGACTTTTTTTTCACACAGGTTTAATCGGCTATTTCCTGATATTCTTCAATGCGTTCTGATATTGACTGGTAATTGTGTTTGATACTTTCTTAGACTATTTCTGCCTCTGGCTGATGTGTATTTTCTTTCCAAACTCCACCTGAGCCTATGATTACACAGCATCCTATCTGTGGAAAACGGAAGTGCAGGGATAGGGAAGAAAACTATACGAATCAAAAGGATCCCAGCTAGCTCAGTCGGTAGAGCATGAGACTCTTAATCGCAGAGTTGTCAGTTTGAGCCCCACGTTGGGCAAAAACAACTGTAATTTTAGTGCTTTTCGACAAAAAAGAGAGAAATTGAAAGTCTCTTCACAATATTTGCAGTATTTTCATTGTTAACATTCAATATATGAATACATGTCTGGATGATGTGTAATGGGGCAATACCATACCTTAATGTATTCACTGCAAAAGAAAAAGTATGTATCATCTTACTATAAAATAAAGTGGAGAGAACACAAATAAGACTTTTTTTTCACACAGGTTTAATCGGCTATTTCCTGATATTCTTCAATGTGTTCTGATATTGACTGGTAATTGTGTTTGATACTTTCTTAGACTATTTCTGCCTCTGGCTGGTGTGCATTTTCTTTCCAAACTCCACCTGAGCCTATGATTACACAGCATCCTATCTGTGGAAAACGGCAGTGCAGGGATAGGGAAGAAAACTATAGGCATCCAAAGGAGCCTGGCTAGCTCTGTCGGTAGAGCATGAAACTCTTAATCTCAGGGTTGTAGGTTTGAGCCCCACGTTGGGCAAAAACATCTATAATTTTAGTGCTTTTCGACAAAAAAGAGAGAAATTGAAAGTCTCTTCACAATATTTGCAGTATTTTCATTGTTAACATTCAATATATGAATACAAGTCTGGATGGTGTTTAATGTGGCAATACCATACCTTAATGTATTCACTGTAAAAGAAAAAGTGTGTATCATCTTACTATAAAATAAAGTGGAAAAACACAAATAGGACATTTTTTCACACAGGTTTAATCGGCTATTTCATGATATTCTTCAAAGCGTTCTGATATTGACTGGTAATTGTGTTTGATACTTTCTTAGACTATTTCTGCCTCTGGCCGATGTGTATTTTTTTACAAAAACTCCACCTGAGCCTATTACACAGCATCCTATCTGTGGAAAACGGAAGTGCAGGGACAGGGAAGAAAATTATATGAATCCAGATGAGACCGGCTAGTTTAGGCTAGCTAAGTTGGTAGAGCATGAGACTCTTAACGTCAAGGTCGTGGGTTCGAGCCCCATGTTGGGCAAAAACAACTAGCATTTTAGTGCTTTTTGACAGAAAAGAGAGCAATTGAACGTCTCTTCACAATATTTGCAATATTTTCATTGTTAACATGCAATATATGAATGCATGTCTGGATGATGTTTAATGTGGTAATACGATACCTTAATGTATTCACTGTAAAAGAAAAGGTGTGTATCATCTTTCCATAAAATAAAGTGGAGAAAACACAAATAGGACATTTTTTTCACACAGGTTTAATCGGCTATTTCCTGATATTCTTCAAAGCGTTCTGATATTGACTGGTAATTATGTTTGATACTTTCTTAGACTATTTCTGCCTCTGGCTGATGTGTATTTTCTTTCCAAACTCCACCTGAGCCTATGATTACACAGCATCCTATCTGTGGAAAACGGCAGTGCAGGGATAGGGAAGAAAACTATTTGGTTCTAAAAGAGCCTGCCTAGCTCAGTCGGTAGAGCATGAGACTCTTAATCTCAGGGTTGTAGGTTTGAGCCCCACGTTGGGCAAAAACAACTATAATTTTAGTGCTTTTCGACAAAAAAGAGAGAAATTGAAAGTCTCTTCACAATATTTGCAGTATTTTCATTGTTAACATTCAATATATGAATACAAGTCTGGATGATGTTTAATGCGGCAATACCATACCTTAATGTATTCACTGTAAAAGAAAAAGTGTGTATCATCTTACTATAAAATAAAGTGGAGAAAACACAAATAGGACATTTTTTCACACAGCTTTAATCGGCTATTTCATGATATTCTTCAAAGCGTTCTGATATTGACTGGTAATTGTGTTTGATACTTTCTTAGACTATTTCTGCCTCTGGCTGATGTGTATTTTTTTTCCAAACTCCACCTGAGCCTATTACACAGCATCCTATCTGTGGAAAACGGAAGTGCAGGGATAGGGAAGAAAATTATATGAATCCAAAAGAGACTTGCTAGTTTAGGCTAGCTAAGTTGGTAGAGCATGAGACTCTTAATGTCAAGGTTGTGGGTTGGAGCCCCATGTTGGGCAAAAACAACTAGCATTTTAGTGCTTTTTGACAGAAAAGAGAGCAATTGAACGTCTCTTCACAATATTTGCAATATTTTCATTGTGAACATTCAATATATGAATGCATGTCTGGATGATGTTTAATGCGGTAATACCATACCTTAATGTATTCACTGTAAAAGAAAAGGTGTGTATCATCTTACTATAAAATAAAGTGGAGAAAACACAAATAGGACATTTTTTTCACACAGGTTTAATCGGCTATTTCCTGATATTCTTCAAAGCGTTCTGATATTGACTGGTAATTATGTTTGATACTTTCTTAGACTATTTCTGCCTCTGGCTGATGTGTATTTTCTTTCCAAACTCCACCTGAGCCTATGATTACACAGCATCCTATCTGTGGAAAACGGCAGTGCAGGGATAGGGAAGAAAACTATTTGGTTCTAGAAGAGCCTGCCTAGCTCAGTCGGTAGAGCATGAGACTCTTAATCTCAGGGTTGTAGGTTTGAGCCCCACGTTGGGCAAAAACAACTATAATTTTAGTGCTTTTCGACAAAAAAGTGAGAAATTGAAAGTCTCTTCTCAATATTTGCAGTATTTTCATTGTTAACATTCAATATATGAATACAAGTCTGGATGATGTTTAATGCGGCAATACCATACCTTAATGTATTCACTGTAAAAGAAAAAGTGTGTATCATCTTACTATAAAATAAAGTGGAGAAAACACAAATAGGACATTTTTTCACACAGGTTTAATCGGCTATTTCATGATATTCTTCAAAGCGTTCTGATATTGACTGGTAATTGTGTTTGATACTTTCTTAGACTATTTCTGCCTCTGGCTGATGTGTATTTTTTTTCCAAACTCCACCTGAGCCTATTACACAGCATCCTATCTGTGGAAAACGGAAGTGCAGGGATAGGGAAGAAAATTATATGAATCCAAAGGAGACCCGCTAGTTTAGGCTAGCTAAGTTGGTAGAGCATAAGACTCTTAATGTCAAGGTCGTGGGTTCGAGCCCCATGTTGGGCAAAAACAACTAGCATTTTAGTGCTTTTTGACAGAAAAGAGAGCAATTGAACGTCTCTTCACAATATTTGCAATATTTTCATTGTGAACATTCAATATATGAATGCATGTCTGGATGATGTTTAATGCGGTAATACCATACCTTAATGTATTCACTGTAAAAGAAAAGGTGTGTATCATCTTACTATAAAATAAAGTGGAGAAAACACAAATAGGACATTTTTTTCACACAGGTTTAATCGGCTATTTCCTGATATTCTTCAAAGCGTTCTGATATTGACTGGTAATTATGTTTGATACTTTCTTAGACTATTTCTGCCTCTGGCTGATGTGTATTTTCTTTCCAAACTCCACCTGAGCCTATGATTACACAGCATCCTATCTGTGGAAAACGGCAGTGCAGGGATAGGGAAGAAAACTATTTGGTTCCAAAAGAGCCCGTCTAGCTCAGCTGGTAGAGCATGAGACTCTTAATCTCAGGGTTGTAGGTTTGAGCCCCACGTTGGGCAAAAACGACTATAATTTTAGTGCTTTTCGACAAAAAAGAGAGACATTGAAAGTCTCTTCACAATATTTGCAGTATTTTCATTGTTAACATTGAATATATGAATACATGTCTGGATGATGTTTAATGTGCCAATACCATACCTTGATGTATTCACTGTAAAAGAAAAAGTGTGTATCATCTTACTATAAAATAAAGTGGAGAAAACACAAATAGGACATTTTTTCCACACAGGTTTAATCGGCTATTTCCTGATATTCTTCAAAGCGTTCTGATATTGACTGGTAATTATGTTTGATACTTTCTTAGACTATTTCTGCCTCTGGCTGATGTGTATTTTCTTTCCAAACTCCACCTGAGCCTATGATTACACAGCATCCTATCTGTGGAAAACGGCAGTGCAGGGATAGGGAAGAAAACTATTTGGTTCTAAAAGAGCCTGCCTAGCTCAGTCGGTAGAGCATGAGACTCTTAATCTCCGGGTTGTAGGTTTGAGCCCCACGTTGGGCAAAAACAACTATAATTTTAGTGCTTTTCGACAAAAAAGTGAGAAATTGAAAGTCTCTTCACAATATTTGCAGTATTTTCATTGTTAACATTCAATATATGAATACAAGTCTGGATGATGTTTAATGCGGCAATACCATACCTTAATGTATTCACTGTAAAAGAAAAAGTGTGTATCATCTTACTATAAAATAAAGTGGAGAAAACACAAATAGGACATTTTTTCACATAGCTTTAATCGGCTATTTCATGATATTCTTCAAAGCGTTCTGATATTGACTGGTAATTGTGTTTGATACTTTCTTAGACTATTTCTGCCTCTGGCTGATGTGTATTTTTTTCCAAACTCCACCTGAGCCTATTACACAGCATCCTATCTGTGGAAAACGGAAGTGTAGGGATAGGGAAGAAAATTATATGAATCCAAAAGAGACTTGCTAGTTTAGGCTAGCTAAGTTGGTAGAGCATAAGACTCTTAATGTCAAGGTTGTGGGTTCGAGCCCCATGTTGGGCAAAAACAACTAGCATTTTAGTGCTTTTTGACAGAAAAGAGAGCAATTGAACGTCTCTTCACAATATTTGCAATATATTCATTGTTAACATTCAATATATGAATGCATGTCTGGATGATGTTTAATGCGGTAATACCATACCTTAATGTATTCACTGTAAAAGAAAAGGTGTGTATCATCTTACTATAAAGTAAAGTGGAGAAAACACAAATAGGACATTTTTTTCACACAGGTTTAACCGGCTATTTCCTGATATTCTTCAAAGTGTTCTGATATTGACTGGTAATTATGTTTGATACTTTCTTAGACTATTTCTGCCTCTGGCTGATGTGTATTTTCTTTCCAAACTCCACCTTAGCCTATGATTACACAGCATCCTATCTGTGGAAAACGGCAGTGCAGGGATAGGGAAGAAAACTATTTGGTTCCAAAGGAGCCTGTCTAGCTCAGTCGGTAGAGCATGAGACGCTTAATCTCAGGGATGTCGGTTTGAGCCCCACGTTGGGCAAAAACAACTATAATTTTAGTGCTTTTCGACAAAAAAGAGAGAAATTGAAAGTCTCTTCTCAATATTTGCAGTATTTTCATTGTTAACATTCAATATATGAATACAAGTCTGGATGATGTTTAATGCGGCAATACCATACCTTAATGTATTCACTGTAAAAGAAAAAGTGTGTATCATCTTACTATAAAATAAAGTGGAGAAAACACAAATAGGACATTTTTTCACACAGGTTTAATCGGCTATTTCATGATATTCTTCAAAGCGTTCTGATATTGACTGGTAATTGTGTTTGATACTTTCTTAGACTATTTCTGCCTCTGGCTGATGTGTATTTTTTTTCCAAACTCCACCTGAGCCTATTACACAGCATCCTATCTGTGGAAAACGGAAGTGCAGGGATAGGGAAGAAAATTATATGAATCCAAAGGAGACCTGCTAGTTTAGGCTAGCTAAGTTGGTAGAGCATAAGACTCTTAACGTCAAGGTCGTGGGTTCGAGCCCCATGTTGGGCAAAAACAACTAGCATTTTAGTGCTTTTTGACAGAAAAGAGAGCAATTGAACGTCTCTTCACAATATTTGCAATATTTTCATTGTGAACATTCAATATATGAATGCATGTCTGGATGATGTTTAATACGGTAATACCATACCTTAATGTATTCACTGTAAAAGAAAAGGTGTGTATCATCTTACTATAAAATAAAGTGGAGAAAACACAAATAGGACATTTTTTTCACACAGGTTTAATCGGCTATTTCCTGATATTCTTCAAAGCGTTCTGATATTGACTGGTAATTATGTTTGATACTTTCTTAGACTATTTCTGCCTCTGGCTGATGTGTATTTTCTTTCCAAACTCCACCTGAGCCTATGATTACACAGCATCCTATCTGTGGAAAACGGCAGTGCAGGGATAGGGAAGAAAACTATTTGGTTCCAAAAGAGCCTGTCTAGCTCAGCCGGTAGAGCATGAGACTCTTAATCTCAGGGTTGTAGGTTTGAGCCCCACGTTGGGCAAAAACAACTATAATTTTAGTGCTTTTCGACAAAAAAGAGAGACATTGAAAGTCTCTTCACAATATTTGCAGTATTTTCATTGTTAACATTGAATATATGAATACATGTCTGGATGATGTTTAATGTGCCAATACCATACCTTAATGTATTCACTGTAAAAGAAAAAGTGTGTATCATCTTACTATAAAATAAAGTGGAGAAAACACAAATAGGACATTTTTTCCACACAGGTTTAATCAGCTATTTCCTGATATTCTTCAAAGCATTCTGATATTGACTGGTAATTGTGTTTGATACTTTCTTAGACTATTTCTGCCTCTGGCTGATGTGTATTTTCTTTCCAAACTCCACCTGAGCCTATGATTACACAGCATCCTATCTGTGGAAAACAGCAGTGCAGGGATAGGGAAGCAAACTATTGGGTTCCAAAAGAGCCCGCCTAGCTCAGTCGGTAGAGCATGAGTCTCTTAATCTCAAGGTTGTTGGTTGGACCCCCACATTGGGTGAAAAAAGCTATAATATTAGTGCTTTTTGTCAAAAAAGAGAGAAATTGAAAGTCTCTTCACAATGTTTGCAATATTTTCATTGTTAACATTCAATATGTGAATGCATGTCAGGATGATGTTTAATGGGGTAATACCATACCTTAATGGATTCACTGTAAAAGAAAAAGTGTGTATCATCTTACTATAAAATAAAGTGGAGAAAACACAAATAGGAAATTTTTTTTTCACACAGGTTTAATCAGCTATTTCCTGATATTCTTCAAAGCGTTCTAATATTGACTGGTAATTATGTTTGATACTTTCTTAGACTATTTCTGCCTCTGGCTGATGTGTATTTTCTTTCCAAACTCCACCTGAGCCTATGATTACACAGCATCCTATCTGTGGAAAACGGAAGTGCAGGGATAGGGAAGAAAACTATACGAATCAAAAGGAGTCCAGCTAGCTCAGTCGGTAGAGCATGAGACTCTTAATCGCAGGGTTGTCGGTTTGAGCCCCACTTTGGGCAAAAACAACTGTAATTTTAGTGCTTTTCGACAAAAAAGAGAGAAATTGAAAGTCTCTTCACAATATTTGCAGTATTTTCATTGTTAACATTCAATATATGAATACATGTCTGGATGATGTGTAATGGGGCAATACCATACCTTAATGTATTCACTGCAAAAGAAAAAGTATGTATCATCTTACTATAAAATAAAGTGGAGAGAACACAAATAAGACTTTTTTTTCACACAGGTTTAATCGGCTATTTCCTGATATTCTTCAATGCGTTCTGATATTGACTGGTAATTGTGTTTGATACTTTCTTAGACTATTTCTGCCTCTGGCTGATGTGTATTTTTTTTCCAAACTCCACCTGAGCCTATTACACAGCATCCTATCTGTGGAAAACGGAAGTGCAGGGATAGGGAAGAAAATTATATGAATCCAAAAGAGACTTGCTAGTTTAGGCTAGCTAAGTTGGTAGAGCATGAGACACTTAATGACAAGGTTGTGGGTTCGAGCCCCATGTTGGGCAAAAACAACTAGCATTTTAGTGCTTTTTGACAGAAAAGAGAGCAATTGAACGTCTCTTCACAATATTTGCAATATTTTCATTGTTAACATTGAATATATGAATGCATGTCTGGATGATGTTTAATGCGGTAATACCATACCTTAATGTATTCACTGTAAAAGAAAAGGTGTGTATCATCTTACTATAAAATAAAGTGGAGAAAACACAAATAGGACATTTTTTTCACACAGGTTTAATCGGCTATTTCCTGATATTCTTCAAAACGTTCTGATATTGACTGGTAATTATGTTTGATACTTTCTTAGACTATTTCTGCCTCTGGCTGATGTGTATTTTCTTTCCAAACTCCACCTGAGCCTATAATTACACAGCATCCTATCTGTGGAAAACGGCAGTGCAGGGATAGGGAAGAAAACTAGTTGGTTCCAAAAGAGCCCGTCTAGCTTAGTCGGTAGACCATGAGACTCTTAATCTCAGGGTCGTGGGTTCAAGCCCCACGTTGGGCGAAAACAACTAAAATTTGAGTGCTTTTTGACCAAAAAAATAGATATTGAAAGTCTCTTCACAATATTTGCAATATTTTCATTGTTAACATGCAATATATGAATGCATGTCTGGATGATGTGTAATGGGGCAATACCATACCTTAATGTATTCACTGTAAAAGAAAAGGTATGTATCATCTTACTATAAAATAAAGTGGAGAAAACACAAATAAGACTTTTTTTTCACACAGGTTTAATCGGCTATTTCTTGATATTCTTCAATGCGTTCTGATATTGACTGGTAATTGTGTTTGATACTTTCTTAGACTATTTCTGCCTCTGGCTGATGTGTATTTTCTTTCCAAACTCCACCTGAGCCTATGATTACACAGCATCCTATCTCTGGAAAACAGCAGTGCAGGGATAGGGAAGCAAACTATTGGGTTCCAAAAGAGCCCGCCTAGCTCAGTCGGTAGAGCATGAGTCTCTTAATCTCAAGGTTGTTGGTTGGACCCCCACATTGGGTGAAAAAAGCTATAATATTAGTGCTTTTTGTCAAAAAAGAGAGAAATTGAAAGTCTCTTCACAATGTTTGCAATATTTTCATTGTTAACATTCAATATGTGAATGCATGTCAGGATGATGTTTAATGGGGTAATACCATACCTTAATGGATTCACTGTAAAAGAAAAAGTGTGTATCATCTTACTATAAAATAAAGTGGAGAAAACACAAATAGGAAATTTTTTTTTCACACAGGTTTAATCAGCTATTTCCTGATATTCTTCAAAGCGTTCTAATATTGACTGGTAATTATGTTTGATACTTTCTTAGACTATTTCTGCCTCTGGCTGATGTGTATTTTCTTTCCAAACTCCACCTGAGCCTATGATTACACAGCATCCTATCTGTGGAAAACGGAAGTGCAGGGATAGGGAAGAAAACTATACGAATCAAAAGGAGCCCAGCTAGCTCAGTCGGTAGAGCATGAGACTCTTAATCGCAGGGTTGTCGGTTTGAGCCCCACTTTGGGCAAAAACAACTGTAATTTTAGTGCTTTTCGACAAAAAAGAGAGAAATTGAAAGTCTCTTCACAATATTTGCAGTATTTTCATTGTTAACATTCAATATATGAATACATGTCTGGATGATGTGTAATGGGGCAATACCATACCTTAATGTATTCACTGCAAAAGAAAAAGTATGTATCATCTTACTATAAAATAAAGTGGAGAGAACACAAATAAGACTTTTTTTTCACACAGGTTTAATCGGCTATTTCCTGATATTCTTCAATGCGTTCTGATATTGACTGGTAATTGTGTTTGATACTTTCTTAGACTATTCTGCCTCTGGCTGATGTGCATTTTCTTTCCAAACTCCACCTGAGCCTGTGATTACACAGCATCCTATCGGTGGAAAACGGCAGTGCAGGGATAGGGAAGAAAACTATTAGCATCCAAAGGAGCCCGGCTAGCTCAGTCGGTAGAGCATGAAACTCTTAATCTCAGGGTTGTAGGTTTGAGCCCCACGTTGTGCAAAAACATCTATAATTTTAGTGCTTTTCGACAAAAAAGAGAGAAATTGAAAGTCTCTTCACAATATTTGCAGTATTTTCATTGTTAACATTCAATATATGAATACAAGTCTGGATGATGTTTAATGCGGCAATACCATATCTTAATGTATTCACTGTAAAAGAAAAAGTGTGTATCATCTTACTATAAAATAAAGTGGAAAAACACAAATAGGACATTTTTTCACACAGGTTTAATCGGCTATTTCATGATATTCTTCAAAGCGTTCTGATATTGACTGGTAATTATGTTTGATACTTTCTTAGACTATTTCTGCCTCTGGCTGATGTGTATTTTCTTTCCAAACTCCACCTGAGCCTATGATTACACAGCATCCTATCTGTGGAAAACGGCAGTGCAGGGATAGGGAAGAAAACTATTGGGTTCCAAAAGAGCCCGTCTAGCTTAGTCGGTAGACCATGAGACTCTTAATCTCAGGGTCGTGGGTTCAAGCCCCACGTTGGGCGAAAACAACTAAAATGTAATGCTTTTTGACCAAAAAAATAGATATTGAAAGTCTCTTCACAATATTTGCAATATTTTCATTGTTAACATGCAATATATGAATGCATGTCTGGATGATGTGTAATGGGGCAATACCATACCTTAATGTATTCACTGTAAAAGAAAAAGTATGTATCATCTTACTATAAAATAAAGTGGAGAAAACACAAATAAGACTTTTTTTTCACACAGGTTTAATCGGCTATTTCCTGATATTCTTCAATGCGTTCTGATATTGACTGGTAATTGTGTTTGATACTTTCTTAGACTATTTCTGCCTCTGGCTGATGTGTATTTTCTTTCCAAACTCCACCTGAGCCTATGATTACACAGCATCCTATCTGTGGAAAACGGAAGTGCAGGGATAGGGAAGAAAACTATACGAATCAAAAGGAGCCCAGCTAGCTCAGTCGGTAGAGCATGAGACTCTTAATCGCAGAGTTGTCGGTTTGAGCCCCACGTTGGGCAAAAACAACTGTAATTTTAGTGCTTTTCGACAAAAAAGAGAGAAATTGAAAGTCTCTTCACAATATTTGCAGTATTTTCATTGTTAACATTCAATATATGAATACATGTCTGGATGATGTGTAATGGGGCAATACCATACCTTAATGTATTCACTGCAAAAGAAAAAAGTATGTATCATCTTACTATAAAATAAAGTGGAGAGAACACAAATAAGACTTTTTTTTCACACAGGTTTAATCGGCTATTTCCTGATATTCTTCAATGTGTTCTGATATTGACTGGTAATTGTGTTTGATACTTTCTTAGACTATTTCTGCCTCTGGCTGGTGTGCATTTTCTTTCCAAACTCCACCTGAGCCTATGATTACACAGCATCCTATCTGTGGAAAACGGCAGTGCAGGGATAGGGAAGAAAACTATAGGCATCCAAAGGAGCCTGGCTAGCTCTGTCGGTAGAGCATGAAACTCTTAATCTCAGGGTTGTAGGTTTGAGCCCCACGTTGGGCAAAAACATCTATAATTTTAGTGCTTTTCGACAAAAAAGAGAGAAATTGAAAGTCTCTTCACAATATTTGCAGTATTTTCATTGTTAACATTCAATATATGAATACAAGTCTGGATGGTGTTTAATGTGGCAATACCATACCTTAATGTATTCACTGTAAAAGAAAAAGTGTGTATCATCTTACTATAAAATAAAGTGGAAAAACACAAATAGGACATTTTTTCACACAGGTTTAGTCGGCTATTTCATGATATTCTTCAAAGCGTTCTGATATTGACTGGTAATTGTGTTTGATACTTTCTTAGACTATTTCTCCCTCTGGCCGATGTGTATTTTTTTTCCAAACTCCACCTGAGCCTATTACACAGCATCCTATCTGTGGAAAACGGAAGTGCAGGGACAGGGAAGAAAATTATATGAATCCAGATGAGACCGACTGGTTTAGGCTAGCTAAGTTGGTAGAGCATGAGACTCTTAACGTCAAGGTCGTGGGTTCGAGCCCCATGTTGGGCAAAAACAACTAGCATTTTAGTGCTTTTTGACAGAAAAGAGAGCAATTGAACGTCTCTTCACAATATTTGCAATATTTTCATTGTGAACATTCAATATATGAATGCATGTCTGGATGATGTTTAATGTGGTAATACGATACCTTAATGTATTCACTGTAAAAGAAAAGGTGTGTATCATCTTACCATAAAATAAAGTGGAGAAAACACAAATAGGACATTTTTTTCACACAGGTTTAATCGGCTATTTCCTGATATTCTTCAAAGCGTTCTGATATTGACTGGTAATTATGTTTGATACTTTCTTAGACTATTTCTGCCTCTGGCTGATGTGTATTTTCTTTCCAAACTCCACCTGAGCCTATGATTACACAGCATCCTATCTGTGGAAAACGGCAGTGCAGGGATAGGGAAGAAAACTATTTGGTTCTAAAAGAGCCTGCATAGCTCAGTCGGTAGAGCATGAGACTCTTAATCTCAGGGTTGTAGGTTTGAGCCCCACGTTGGGCAAAAACAACTATATTCTTAGTGCTTTTCGACAAAAAAGAGAGAAATTGAAAGTCTCTTCACAATATTTGCAGTATTTTCATTGTTAACATTCAATATATGAATACAAGTCTGGATGATGTTTAATGCGGCAATACCATACCTTAATGTATTCACTGTAAAAGAAAAAGTGTGTATCATCTTACTATAAAATAAAGTGGAGAAAACACAAATAGGACATTTTTTCACACAGCTTTAATCGGCTATTTCATGATATTCTTCAAAGCGTTCTGATATTGACTGGTAATTGTGTTTGATACTTTCTTAGACTATTTCTGCCTCTGGCTGATGTGTATTTTTTTTCCAAACTCCACCTGAGCCTATTACACAGCATCCTATCTGTGGAAAACGGAAGTGCAGGGATAGGGAAGAAAATTATATGAATCCAAAAAAGACTTGCTAGTTTAGGCTAGCTAAGTTGGTAGAGCATGAGACTCTTAATGTCAAGGTTGTGGGTTCGAGCCCCATGTTGGGCAAAAACAACTAGCATTTTAGTGCTTTTTGACAGAAAAGAGAGCAATTGAACGTCTCTTCACAATATTTGCAATATATTCATTGTTAACATTCAATATATGAATGCATGTCTGGATGATGTTTAATGCGGTAATACCATACCTTAATGTATTCACTGTAAAAGAAAAGGTGTGTATCATCTTACTATAAAATAAAGTGGAGAAAACACAAATAGGACATTTTTTTCACACAGGTTTAATCGGCTATTTCCTGATATTCTTCAAAGCGTTCTGATATTGACTGGTAATTATGTTTGATACTTTCTTAGACTATTTCTGCCTCTGGCTGATGTGTATTTTCTTTCCAAACTCCACCTTAGCCTATGATTACACAGCATCCTATCTGTGGAAAACGGCAGTGCAGGGATAGGGAAGAAAACTATTTGGTTCCAAAGGAGCCCGTCTAGCTCAGTCGGTAGAGCATGAGACGCTTAATCTCAGGGATGTAGGTTTGAGCCCCACGTTGGGCAAAAACAACTATAATTTTAGTGCTTTTCGACACAAAAGAGAGAAATTGAAAGTCTCTTCACAATATTTGCAGTATTTTCATTGTTAACATTCAATATATGAATACAAGTCTGGATGATGTTTAATGCGGCAATACCATACCTTAATGTATTCACTGTAAAAGAAAAAGTGTGTATCATCTTACTATAAAATAAAGTGGAGAAAACACAAATAGGACATTTTTTCACACAGGTTTAATCGGCTATTTCATGATATTCTTCAAAGCGTTCTGATATTGACTGGTTATTGTGTTTGATACTTTCTTAGACTATTTCTGCCTCTGGCTGATGTGTATTTTTTTTCCAAACTCCACCTGAGCCTATTACACAGCATCCTATCTGTGGAAAACGGAAGTGCAGGGATAGGGAAGAAAATTATATGAATCCAAAGGAGACCCGCTAGTTTAGGCTAGCTAAGTTGGTAGAGCATAAGACTCTTAACGTCAAGGTCGTGGGTTCGAGCCCCATGTTGGGCAAAAACAACTAGCATTTTAGTGCTTTTTGACAGAAAAGAGAGCAATTGAACGTCTCTTCACAATATTTGCAATATTTTCATTGTGAACATTCAATATATGAATGCATGTCTGGATGATGTTTAATGCGGTAATACCATACCTTAATGTATTCACTGTAAAAGAAAAGGTGTGTATCATCTTACTATAAAATAAAGTGGAGAAAACACAAATAGGACATTTTTTTCACACAGGTTTAATCGGCTATTTCCTGATATTCTTCAAAGCGTTCTGATATTGACTGGTAATTATGTTTGATACTTTCTTAGACTATTTCTGCCTCTGGCTGATGTGTATTTTCTTTCCAAACTCCACCTGAGCCTATGATTACACAGCATCCTATCTGTGGAAAACGGCAGTGCAGGGATAGGGAAGAAAACTATTTGGTTCCAAAAGAGCCCGTCTAGCTCAGTCGGTAGAGCATGAGACTCTTAATCTCAGGGTTGTAGGTTTGAGCCCCAGGTTGGGCAAAAACAACTATAATTTTAGTGCTTTTCGACAAAAAAGAGAGACATTGAAAGTCTCTTCACAATATTTGCAGTATTTTCATTGTTAACATTGAATATATGAATACATGTCTGGATGATGTTTAATGTGCCAATACCATACCTTAATGTATTCACTGTAAAAGAAAAAGTGTGTATCATCTTACTATAAAATAAAGTGGAGAAAACACAAATAGGACATTTTTTCCACACAGGTTTAATCAGCTATTTCCTGATATTCTTCAAAGCATTCTGATATTGACTGGTAATTGTGTTTGATACTTTCTTAGACTATTTCTGCCTCTGGCTGATGTGTATTTTCTTTCCAAACTCCACCTGAGCCTATGATTACACAGCATCCTATCTGTGGAAAACAGCAGTGCAGGGATAGGGAAGCAAACTATTGGGTTCCCAAAGAGCCCGCCTAGCTCAGTCGGTAGAGCATGAGTCTCTTAATCTCAAGGTTGTTGGTTGGACCCCCACATTGGGTGAAAAAAGCTATAATATTAGTGCTTTTGTCAAAAAAGAGAGAAATTGAAAGTCTCTTCACAATGTTTGCAATATTTTCATTGTTAACATTCAATATGTGAATGCATGTCAGGATGATGTTTAATGGGGTAATACCATACCTTAATGGATTCACTGTAAAAGAAAAAGTGTGTATCATCTTACTATAAAATAAAGTGGAGAAAACACAAATAGGAAATTTTTTTTTCACACAGGTTTAATCAGCTATTTCCTGATATTCTTCAAAGCGTTCTAATATTGACTGGTAATTATGTTTGATACTTTCTTAGACTATTTCTGCTTCTGGCTGATGTGTATTTTCTTTCCAAACTCCACCTGAGCCTATGATTACACAGCATCCTATCTGTGGAAAACGGAAGTGCAGGGATAGGGAAGAAAACTATACGAATCAAAAGGAGCCCAGCTAGCTCAGTCGGTAGAGCATGAGACTCTTAATCGCAGGGTTGTCGGTTTGAGCCCCACTTTGGGCAAAAACAACTGTAATTTTAGTGCTTTTCGACAAAAAAGAGAGAAATTGAAAGTCTCTTCACAATATTTGCAGTATTTTCATTGTTAACATTCAATATATGAATACATGTCTGGATGATGTGTAATGGGGCAATACCATACCTTAATGTATTCACTGCAAAAGAAAAAGTATGTATCATCTTACTATAAAATAAAGTGGAGAAAACACAAATAGGACATTTTTTTCACACAGGTTTTATCGGCTATTTCCTGATATTCTTCAAAGCGTTCTGATATTGACTGGTAATTATGTTTGATACTTTCTTAGACTATTTCTGCCTCTGGCTGATGTGTATTTTCTTTCCAAACTCCACCTGAGCCTATGATTACACAGCATCCTATCTGTGGAAAACGGCAGTGCAGGGATAGGGAAGAAAACTATCTGGTTCCAAAAGAGCCCGTCTAGCTCAGTCGGTAGAGCATGAGACTCTTAATCTCAGGGTTGTAGGTTTGAGCCCCACGTTGGGCAAAAACAACTATAATTTTAGTGCTTTTCGACAAAAAAGAGAGACATTGAAAGTCTCTTCACAATATTTGCAGTATTTTCATTGTTAACATTGAATATATGAATACATGTCTGGATGATGTTTAATGTGCCAATACCATACCTTAATGTATTCACTGTAAAAGAAAAAGTGTGTATCATCTTACTATAAAATAAAGTGGAGAAAACACAAATAAGACTTTTTTTTCACACAGGTTTAATCGGCTATTTCTTGATATTCTTCAAAGCATTCTGATATTGACTGGTAATTGTGTTTGATACTTTCTTAGACTATTTCTGCCTCTGGCTGATGTGTATTTTCTTTCCAAACTCCACCTGAGCCTATGATTACACAGCATCCTATCTGTGGAAAACAGCAGTGCAGGGATAGGGAAGCAAACTATTAGGTTCCAAAAGAGCCCGCCTAGCTCAGTCGGTAGAGCATGAGTCTCTTAATCTCAAGGTTGTTGGTTGGACCCCCACATTGGGTGAAAAAAGCTATAATATTAGTGCTTTTTGTCAAAAAAGAGAGAAATTGAAAGTCTCTTCACAATGTTTGCAATATTTTCATTGTTAACATTCAATATGTGAATGCATGTCAGGATGATGTTTAATGGGGTAATACCATACCTTAATGGATTCACTGTAAAAGAAAAAGTGTGTATCATCTTACTATAAAATAAAGTGGAGAAAACACAAATAGGAAATTTTTTTTTCACACAGGTTTAATCAGCTATTTCCTGATATTCTTCAAAGCGTTCTAATATTGACTGGTAATTATGTTTGATACTTTCTTAGACTATTTCTGCCTCTGGCTGATGTGTATTTTTTTTCCAAACTCCACCTGAGCCTATTACACAGCATCCTATCTGTGGAAAACGGAAGTGCAGGGATAGGGAAGAAAATTATATGAATCCAAAAGAGACTTGCTAGTTTAGGCTAGCTATGTTGGTAGAGCATGAGACTCTTAATGTCAAGTTTGTGGGTTTGAGCCCCATGTTGGGCAAAAACAACTAGAATTTTAGTGCTTTTTGACAGAAAAGAGAGCAATTGAACGTCTCTTCACAATATTTGCAATATTTTCATTGTTAACATTCAATATATGAATTCATGTCTGGATGATGTTTAATGCGGTAATACCATACCTTAATGTATTCACTGTAAAAGAAAAGGTGTGTATCATCTTACTATAAAATAAAGTGGAGAAAACACAAATAGGACATTTTTTTCACACAGGTTTAATCGGCTATTTCCTGATATTCTTCAAAACGTTCTGATATTGACTGGTAATTATGTTTGATACTTTCTTAGACTATTTCTGCCTCTGGCTGATGTGTATTTTCTTTCCAAACTCCACCTGAGCCTATGATTACACAGCATCCTATCTGTGGAAAACGGAAGTGCAGGGATAGGGAAGAAAACTATACGAATCAAAAGGAGCCCAGCTAGCTCAGTCGGTAGAGCATGAGACTCTTAATCGCAGAGTTGTCGGTTTGAGCCCCACGTTGGGCAAAAACAACTGTAATTTTAGTGCTTTTCGACAAAAAAGAGAGAAATTGAAAGTCTCTTCACAATATTTGCAGTATTTTCATTGTTAACATTCAATATATGAATACATGTCTGGATGATGTGTAATGGGGCAATACCATACCTTAATGTATTCACTGCAAAAGAAAAAGTATGTATCATCTTACTATAAAATAAAGTGGAGAGAACACAAATAAGACTTTTTTTTCACACAGGTTTAATCGGCTATTTCCTGATATTCTTCAATGTGTTCTGATATTGACTGGTAATTGTGTTTGATACTTTCTTAGACTATTTCTGCCTCTGGCTGGTGTGCATTTTCTTTCCAAACTCCACCTGAGCCTATGATTACACAGCATCCTATCTGTGGAAAACGGCAGTGCAGGGATAGGGAAGAAAACTATAGGCATCCAAAGGAGCCTGGCTAGCTCTGTCGGTAGAGCATGAAACTCTTAATCTCAGGGTTGTAGGTTTGAGCCCCAAGTTGGGCAAAAACATCTATAATTTTAGTGCTTTTCGACAAAAAAGAGAGAAATTGAAAGTCTCTTCACAATATTTGCAGTATTTTCATTGTTAACATTCAATATATGAATACAAGTCTGGATGGTGTTTAATGTGGCAATACCATACCTTAATGTATTCACTGTAAAAGAAAAAGTGTGTATCATCTTACTATAAAATAAAGTGGAAAAACACAAATAGGACATTTTTTCACACAGGTTTAATCGGCTATTTCATGATATTCTTCAAAGCGTTCTGATATTGACTGGTAATTGTGTTTGATACTTTCTTAGACTATTTCTGCCTCTGGCCGATGTGTATTTTTTTTCCAAACTCCACCTGAGCCTATTACACAGCATCCTATCTGTGGAAAACGGAAGTGCAGGGACAGGGAAGAAAATTATATGAATCCAGATGAGACCGGCTAGTTTAGGCTAGCTAAGTTGGTAGAGCATGAGACTCTTAACGTCAAGGTCGTGGGTTCCAGCCCCATGTTGGGCAAAAACAACTAGCATTTTAGTGCTTTTTGACAGAAAAGAGAGCAATTGAACGTCTCTTCACAATATTTGCAATATTTTCATTGTGAACATTCAATATATGAATGCATGTCTGGATGATGTTTAATGTGGTAATACCATACCTTAATGTATTCACTGTAAAAGAAAAGGTGTGTATCATCTTACCATAAAATAAAGTGGAGAAAACACAAATAGGACATTTTTTTCACACAGGTTTAATCGGCTATTTCCTGATATTCTTCAAAGCGTTCTGATATTGACTGGTAATTATGTTTGATACTTTCTTAGACTATTTCTGCCTCTGGCTGATGCAGTATTTTCATTGTTAACATTCAATATATGAATACAAGTCTGGATGGTGTTTAATGTGGCAATACCATACCTTAATGTATTCACTGTAAAAGAAAAAGTGTGTATCATCTTACTATAAAATAAAGTGGAAAAACACAAATAGGACATTTTTTCACACAGGTTTAATCGGCTATTTCCTGATATTCTTCAAAGCGTTCTGATATTGACTGGTAATTATGTTTGATACTTTCTTAGACTATTTCTGCCTCTGGCTGATGTGTATTTTCTTTCCAAACTCCACCTGAGCCTATGATTACACAGCATCCTATCTGTGGAAAACGGCAGTGCAGGGATAGGGAAGAAAACTATTTGGTTCTAAAAGAGCCTGCCTAGCTCAGTCGGTAGAGCATGAGACTCTTAATCTCAGGGTTGTAGGTTTGAGCCCCACGTTGGGCAAAAACAACTATAATTTTAGTGCTTTTCGACAAAAAAGAGAGAAATTGAAAGTCTCTTCACAATATTTGCAGTATTTTCATTGTTAACATTCAATATATGAATACAAGTCTGGATGATGTTTAATGCGGCAATACCATACCTTAATGTATTCACTGTAAAAGAAAAAGTGTGTATCATCTTACTATAAAATAAAGTGGAGAAAACACAAATAGGACATTTTTTCACATAGCTTTAATCGGCTATTTCATGATATTCTTCAAAGCGTTCTGATATTGACTGGTAATTGTGTTTGATACTTTCTTAGACTATTTCTGCCTCTGGCTGATGTGTATTTTTTTTCCAAACTCCACCTGAGCCTATTACACAGCATCCTATCTGTGGAAAACGGAAGTGTAGGGATAGGGAAGAAAATTATATGAATCCAAAAGAGACTTGCTAGTTTAGGCTAGCTAAGTTGGTAGAGCATAAGACTCTTAATGTCAAGGTTGTGGGTTCGAGCCCCATGTTGGGCAAAAACAACTAGCATTTTAGTGCTTTTTGACAGAAAAGAGAGCAATTGAACGTCTCTTCACAATATTTGCAATATATTCATTGTTAACATTCAATATATGAATGCATGTCTGGATGATGTTTAATGCGGTAATACCATACCTTAATGTATTCACTGTAAAAGAAAAGGTGTGTATCATCTTACTATAAAATAAAGTGGAGAAAACACAAATAGGACATTTTTTTCACACAGGTTTAATTGGCTATTTCCTGATATTCTTCAAAGCGTTCTGATATTGACTGGTAATTATGTTTGATACTTTCTTAGACTATTTCTGCCTCTGGCTGATGTGTATTTTCTTTCCAAACTCCACCTTAGCCTATGATTACACAGCATCCTATCTGTGGAAAACGGCAGTGCAGGGATAGGGAAGAAAACTATTTGGTTCCAAAGGAGCCCGTCTAGCTCAGTCGGTAGAGCATGAGACGCTTAATCTCAGGGATGTAGGTTTGAGCCCCACGTTGGGGAAAAACAACTATAATTTTAGTGCTTTTCGACAAAAAAGAGAGAAATTGAAAGTCTCTTCACAATATTTGCAGTATTTTCATTGTTAACATTCAATATATGAATACAAGTCTGGATGATGTTTAATGCGGCAATACCATACCTTAATGTATTCACTGTAAAAGAAAAAGTGTGTATCATCTTACTATAAAATAAAGTGGAGAAAACACAAATAGGACATTTTTTCACACAGGTTTAATCGGCTATTTCATGATATTCTTCAAAGCGTTCTGATATTGACTGGTAATTGTGTTTGATACTTTCTTAGACTATTTCTGCCTCTGGCTGATGTGTATTTTTTTTCCAAACTCCACCTGAGCCTATTACACAGCATCCTATCTGTGGAAAACGGAAGTGCAGGGATAGGGAAGAAAATTATATGAATCCAAAGGAGACCCGCTAGTTTAGGCTAGCTAAGTTGGTAGAACATAAGACTCTTAACGTCAAGGTCGTGGGTTCGAGCCCCATGTTGGGCAAAAACAACTAGCACTTTAGTGCTTTTTGACAGAAAAGAGAGCAATTGAACGTCTCTTCACAATATTTGCAATATTTTCATTGTGAACATTCAATATATGAATGCATGTCTGGATGATGTTTAATGCGGTAATACCATACCTTAATGTATTCACTGTAAAAGAAAAGGTGTGTATCATCTTACTATAAAATAAAGTGGAGAAAACACAAATAGGACATTTTTTTCACACAGGTTTAATCGGCTATTTCCTGATATTCTTCAAAGCGTTCTGATATTGACTGGTAATTATGTTTGATACTTTCTTAGACTATTTCTGCCTCTGGCTGATGTGTATTTTCTTTCCAAACTCCACCTGAGCCTATGATTACACAGCATCCTATCTGTGGAAAACGGCAGTGCAGGGATAGGGAAGAAAACTATTTGGTTCCAAAAGAGCCCGTCTAGCTCAGTCGGTAGAGCATGAGACCCTTAATCTCAGGTTTGTAGGTTTGAGCCCCACGTTGGTCAAAAACAACTATAATTTTAGTGCTTTTCGACAAAAAAGAGAGACATTGAAAGTCTCTTCACAATATTTGCAGTATTTTCATTGTTAACATTGAATATATGAATACATGTCTGGATGATGTTTAATGTGCCAATACCATACCTTAATGTATTCACTGTAAAAGAAAAAGTGTGTATCATCTTACTATAAAATAAAGTGGAGAAAACACAAATAGGACATTTTTTCCACACAGGTTTAACAGGTATTTCCTGATATTCTTCAAAGCATTCTGATATTGACTGGTAATTGTGTTTGATACTTTCTTAGACTATTTCTGTCTCTGGCTGATGTGTATTTTCTTTCCAAACTCCACCTGAGCCTATGATTACACAGCATCCTATCTGTGGAAAACAGCAGTGCAGGGATAGGGAAGCAAACTATTGGGTTCCTAAAGAGCCCGCCTAGCTCAGTCGGTAGAGCATGAGTCTCTTAATCTCAAGGTTGTTGGTTGGACCCCCACATTCGTTGAAAAAAGCTATAATATTAGTGCTTTTTGTCAAAAAAGAGAGAAATTGAAAGTCTCTTCACAATGTTTGCAATATTGTCATTGTTAACATTCAATATGTGAATGCATGTCAGGATGATGTTTAATGGGGTAATACCATACCTTAATGGATTCACTGTAAAAGAAAAAGTGTGTATCATCTTACTATAAAATAAAGTGGAGAAAACACAAATAGGACATTTTTTTAACACAGGTTTAATCGGCTATTTCCTGATATTCTTCAAAGCGTTCTAATATTGACTGGTAATTATGTTTGATACTTTCTTAGACTATCTCTGCCTCTGGCTGATGTGTATTTTCTTTCCAAACTCCACCTGAGCCTATGATTACACAGCATCCTATCTGTGGAAAACGGCAGTGCAGGGATAGGGAAGAAAACTATTTGGTTCCAAAAGAGCCCGTCTAGCTCAGCCGGTAGAGCATGAGACTCTTAATCTCAGGGTTGTAGGTTTGAGCCCCACGTTGGGCAAAAACAACTATAATTTTAGTGCTTTTCGACAAAAAAGAGAGACATTGAAAGTCTCTTCACAATATTTGCAGTATTTTCATTGTTAACATTGAATATATGAATGCATGTCAGGATGATGTTTAATGGGGTAATACCATACCTTAATGGATTCACTGTAAAAGAAAAACTGTGTATCATCTTACTATAAAATAAAGTGGAGAAAACACAAATAGGACATTTTTTCCACACAGGTTAAATCAGCTATTTCCTGATATTCTTCAAAGCATTCTGATATTGACTGGTAATTGTGTTTGATACTTTCTTAGACTATTTCTGCCTCTGGCTGATGTGTATTTTCTTTCCAAACTCCACCTGAGCCTATGATTACACAGCATCCTATCTGTGGAAAACAGCAGTGCAGGGATAGGGAAGCAAACTATTGGGTTCCAAAAGAGCCCGCCTAGCTCAGTCGGTAGAGCATGAGTCTCTTAATCTCAAGGTTGTTGGTTGGACCCCCACATTGGGTGAAAAAAGCTATAATATTAGTGCTTTTTGTCAAAAAAGAGAGAAATTGAAAGTCTCTTCACAATGTTTGCAATATTTTCATTGTTAACATTCAATATGTGAATGCATGTCAGGATGATGTTTAATGGGGTAATACCATACCTTAATGGATTCACTGTAAAAGAAAAAGTGTGTATCATCTTACTATAAAATAAAGTGGAGAAAACACAAATAGGACATTTTTTTTTCACACAGGTTTAATCAGCTATTTCCTGATATTCTTCAAAGCGTTCTAATATTGACTGGTAATTATGTTTGATACTTTCTTAGACTATTTCTGCCTCTGGCTGATGTGTATTTTCTTTCCAAACTCCACCTGAGCCTATGATTACACAGCATCCTATCTGTGGAAAACGGAAGTGCAGGGATAGGGAAGAAAACTATACGAATCAAAAGGAGTCCAGCTAGCTCAGTCGGTAGAGCATGAGACTCTTAATCACAGGGTTGTCGGTTTGAGCCCCACTTTGGGCAAAAACAACTGTAATTTTAGTGCTTTTCGACAAAAAAGAGAGAAATTGAAAGTCTCTTCACAATATTTGCAGTATTTTCATTGTTAACATTCAATATATGAATACATGTCTGGATGATGTGTAATGGGGCAATACCATACCTTAATGTATTCACTGCAAAAGAAAAAGTATGTATCATCTTACTATAAAATAAAGTGGAGAGAACACAAATAAGACTTTTTTTTCACACAGGTTTAATCGGCTATTTCCTGATATTCTTCAATGCGTTCTGATATTGACTGGTAATTGTGTTTGATACTTTCTTAGACTATTTCTGCCTCTGGCTGATGTGTATTTTTTTTCCAAACTCCACCTGAGCCTATTACACAGCATCCTATCTGTGGAAAACGGAAGTGCAGGGATAGGGAAGAAAATTATATGAATCCAAAAGAGACTTGCTAGTTTAGGCTAGCTAAGTTGGTAGAGCATGAGACACTTAATGACAAGGTTGTGGGTTCGAGCCCCATATTGGGCAAAAACAACTAGCATTTTAGTGCTTTTTGACAGAAAAGAGAGCAATTGAACGTCTCTTCACAATATTTGCAATATTTTCATTGTTAACATTGAATATATGAATGCATGTCTGAATGATGTTTAATGCGGTAATACCATACCTTAATGTATTCACTGTAAAAGAAAAGGTGTGTATCATCTTACTATAAAATAAAGTGGAGAAAACACAAATAGGACATTTTTTTCACACAGGTTTAATCGGCTATTTCCTGATATTCTTCAAAACGTTCTGATATTGACTGGTAATTATGTTTGATACTTTCTTAGACTATTTCTGCCTCTGGCTGATGTGTATTTTCTTTCCAAACTCCACCTGAGCCTATAATTACACAGCATCCTATCTGTGGAAAACGGCAGTGCAGGGATAGGGAAGAAAACTAGTTGGTTCCAAAAGAGCCCGTCTAGCTTAGTCGGTAGACCATGAGACTCTTAATCTCAGGGTCGTGGGTTCAAGCCCCACGTTGGGCAAAAACAACTAAAATTTGAGTGCTTTTTGACCAAAAAAATAGATATTGAAAGTCTCTTCACAATATTTGCAATATTTTCATTGTTAACATGCAATATATGAATGCATGTCTGGATGATGTGTAATGGGGCAATACCATACCTTAATGTATTCACTGTAAAAGAAAAGGTATGTATCATCTTACTATAAAATAAAGTGGAGAAAACACAAATAAGACTTTTTTTTCACACAGGTTTAATCGGCTATTTCTTGATATTCTTCAATGCGTTCTGATATTGACTGGTAATTGTGTTTGATACTTTCTTAGACTATTTCTGCCTCTGGCTGATGTGTATTTTCTTTCCAAACTCCACCTGAGCCTATGATTACACAGCATCCTATCTCTGGAAAACAGCAGTGCAGGGATAGGGAAGCAAACTATTGGGTTCCAAAAGAGCCCGCCTAGCTCAGTCGGTAGAGCATGAGTCTCTTAATCTCAAGGTTGTTGGTTGGACCCCCACATTGGGTGAAAAAAGCTATAATATTAGTGCTTTTTGTCAAAAAAGAGAGAAATTGAAAGTCTCTTCACAATGTTTGCAATATTTTCATTGTTAACATTCAATATGTGAATGCATGTCAGGATGATGTTTAATGGGGTAATACCATACCTTAATGGATTCACTGTAAAAGAAAAAGTGTGTATCATCTTACTATAAAATAAAGTGGAGAAAACACAAATAGGAAATTTTTTTTTCACACAGGTTTAATCAGCTATTTCCTGATATTCTTCAAAGCGTTCTAATATTGACTGGTAATTATGTTTGATACTTTCTTAGACTATTTCTGCCTCTGGCTGATGTGTATTTTCTTTCCAAACTCCACCTGAGCCTATGATTACACAGCATCCTATCTGTGGAAAACGGAAGTGCAGGGATAGGGAAGAAAACTATACGAATCAAAAGGAGCCCAGCTAGCTCAGTCGGTAGAGCATGAGACTCTTAATCGCAGGGTTGTCGGTTTGAGCCCCACTTTGGGCAAAAACAACTGTAATTTTAGTGCTTTTCGACAAAAAAGAGAGAAATTGAAAGTCTCTTCACAATATTTGCAGTATTTTCATTGTTAACATTCAATATATGAATACATGTCTGGATGATGTGTAATGGGGCAATACCATACCTTAATGTATTCACTGCAAAAGAAAAAGTATGTATCATCTTACTATAAAATAAAGTGGAGAGAACACAAATAAGACTTTTTTTTCACACAGGTTTAATCGGCTATTTCCTGATATTCTTCAATGCGTTCTGATATTGACTGGTAATTGTGTTTGATACTTTCTTAGACTATTCTGCCTCTGGCTGATGTGCATTTTCTTTCCAAACTCCACCTGAGCCTGTGATTACACAGCATCCTATCTGTGGAAAACGGCAGTGCAGGGATAGGGAAGAAAACTATTAGCATCCAAAGGAGCCCGGCTAGCTCAGTCGGTAGAGCATGAAACTCTTAATCTCAGGGTTGTAGGTTTGAGCCCCACGTTGTGCAAAAACATCTATAATTTTAGTGCTTTTCGACAAAAAAGAGAGAAATTGAAAGTCTCTTCACAATATTTGCAGTATTTTCATTGTTAACATTCAATATATGAATACAAGTCTGGATGATGTTTAATGCGGCAATACCATATCTTAATGTATTCACTGTAAAAGAAAAAGTGTGTATCATCTTACTATAAAATAAAGTGGAAAAACACAAATAGGACATTTTTTCACACAGGTTTAATCGGCTATTTCATGATATTCTTCAAAGCGTTCTGATATTGACTGGTAATTGTGTTTGATACTTTCTTAGACTATTTCTGCCTCTGGCTGATGTGTATTTTTTTCCAAACTCCACCTGAGCCTATTACACAGCATCCTATCTGTGGAAAACGGAAGTGCAGGGATAGGGAAGAAAATTATATGAATCCAAAAGAGACTTGCTAGTTTAGGCTAGCTATGTTGGTAGAGCATGAGACTCTTAATGTCAAGTTTGTGGGTTTGAGCCCCATGTTGGGCAAAAACAACTAGAATTTTAGTGCTTTTTGACAGAAAAGAGAGCAATTGAACGTCTCTTCACAATATTTGCAATATTTTCATTGTTAACATTCAATATATGAATTCATGTCTGGATGATGTTTAATGCGGTAATACCATACCTTAATGTATTCACTGTAAAAGAAAAGGTGTGTATCATCTTACTATAAAATAAAGTGGAGAAAACACAAATAGGACATTTTTTTCACACAGGTTTAATCGGCTATTTCCTGATATTCTTCAAAACGTTCTGATATTGACTGGTAATTATGTTTGATACTTTCTTAGACTATTTCTGCCTCTGGCTGATGTGTATTTTCTTTCCAAACTCCACCTGAGCCTATGATTACACAGCATCCTATCTGTGGAAAACGGCAGTGCAGGGATAGGGAAGAAAACTATTGGGTTCCAAAAGAGCCCGTCTAGCTTAGTCGGTAGACCATGAGACTCTTAATCTCAGGGTCGTGGGTTCAAGCCCCACGTTGGGCGAAAACAACTAAAATGTAATGCTTTTTGACCAAAAAAATAGATATTGAAAGTCTCTTCACAATATTTGCAATATTTTCATTGTTAACATGCAATATATGAATGCATGTCTGGATGATGTGTAATGGGGCAATACCATACCTTAATGTATTCACTGTAAAAGAAAAAGTATGTATCATCTTACTATAAAATAAAGTGGAGAAAACACAAATAAGACTTTTTTTTCACACAGGTTTAATCGGCTATTTCCTGATATTCTTCAATGCGTTCTGATATTGACTGGTAATTGTGTTTGATACTTTCTTAGACTAATTCTGCCTCTGGCTGATGTGTATTTTCTTTCCAAACTCCACCTGAGCCTATGATTACACAGCATCCTATCTGTGGAAAACGGAAGTGCAGGGATAGGGAAGAAAACTATACGAATCAAAAGGAGCCCAGCTAGCTCAGTCGGTAGAGCATGAGACTCTTAATCGCAGAGTTGTCGGTTTGAGCCCCACGTTGGGCAAAAACAACTGTAATTTTAGTGCTTTTCGACAAAAAAGAGAGAAATTGAAAGTCTCTTCACAATATTTGCAGTATTTTCATTGTTAACATTCAATATATGAATACATGTCTGGATGATGTGTAATGGGGCAATACCATACCTTAATGTATTCACTGCAAAAGAAAAAAGTATGTATCATCTTACTATAAAATAAAGTGGAGAGAACACAAATAAGACTTTTTTTTCACACAGGTTTAATCGGCTATTTCCTGATATTCTTCAATGTGTTCTGATATTGACTGGTAATTGTGTTTGATACTTTCTTAGACTATTTCTGCCTCTGGCTGGTGTGCATTTTCTTTCCAAACTCCACCTGAGCCTATGATTACACAGCATCCTATCTGTGGAAAACGGCAGTGCAGGGATAGGGAAGAAAACTATAGGCATCCAAAGGAGCCTGGCTAGCTCTGTCGGTAGAGCATGAAACTCTTAATCTCAGGGTTGTAGGTTTGAGCCCCACGTTGGGCAAAAACATCTATAATTTTAGTGCTTTTCGACAAAAAAGAGAGAAATTGAAAGTCTCTTCACAATATTTGCAGTATTTTCATTGTTAACATTCAATATATGAATACAAGTCTGGATGGTGTTTAATGTGGCAATACCATACCTTAATGTATTCACTGTAAAAGAAAAAGTGTGTATCATCTTACTATAAAATAAAGTGGAAAAACACAAATAGGACATTTTTTCACACAGGTTTAGTCGGCTATTTCATGATATTCTTCAAAGCGTTCTGATATTGACTGGTAATTATGTTTGATACTTTCTTAGACTATCTCTGCCTCTGGCTGATGTGTATTTTCTTTCCAAACTCCACCTGAGCCTATGATTACACAGCATCCTATCTGTGGAAAACGGCAGTGCAGGGATAGGGAAGAAAACTATTTGGTTCCAAAAGAGCCCGTCTAGCTCAGCCGGTAGAGCATGAGACTCTTAATCTCAGGGTTGTAGGTTTGAGCCCCACGTTGGGCAAAAACAACTATAATTTTAGTGCTTTTCGACAAAAAAGAGAGACATTGAAAGTCTCTTCACAATATTTGCAGTATTTTCATTGTTAACATTGAATATATGAATGCATGTCAGGATGATGTTTAATGGGGTAATACCATACCTTAATGGATTCACTGTAAAAGAAAAACTGTGTATCATCTTACTATAAAATAAAGTGGAGAAAACACAAATAGGACATTTTTTCCACACAGGTTTAATCAGCTATTTCCTGATATTCTTCAAAGCATTCTGATATTGACTGGTAATTGTGTTTGATACTTTCTTAGACTATTTCTGCCTCTGGCTGATGTGTATTTTCTTTCCAAACTCCACCTGAGCCTATGATTACACAGCATCCTATCTGTGGAAAACAGCAGTGCAGGGATAGGGAAGCAAACTATTGGGTTCCAAAAGAGCCCGCCTAGCTCAGTCGGTAGAGCATGAGTCTCTTAATCTCAAGGTTGTTGGTTGGACCCCCACATTGGGTGAAAAAAGCTATAATATTAGTGCTTTTTGTCAAAAAAGAGAGAAATTGAAAGTCTCTTCACAATGTTTGCAATATTTTCATTGTTAACATTCAATATGTGAATGCATGTCAGGATGATGTTTAATGGGGTAATACCATACCTTAATGGATTCACTGTAAAAGAAAAAGTGTGTATCATCTTACTATAAAATAAAGTGGAGAAAACACAAATAGGACATTTTTTTTTCACACAGGTTTAATCAGCTATTTCCTGATATTCTTCAAAGCGTTCTAATATTGACTGGTAATTATGTTTGATACTTTCTTAGACTATTTCTGCCTCTGGCTGATGTGTATTTTCTTTCCAAACTCCACCTGAGCCTATGATTACACAGCATCCTATCTGTGGAAAACGGAAGTGCAGGGATAGGGAAGAAAACTATACGAATCAAAAGGAGTCCAGCTAGCTCAGTCGGTAGAGCATGAGACTCTTAATCACAGGGTTGTCGGTTTGAGCCCCACTTTGGGCAAAAACAACTGTAATTTTAGTGCTTTTCGACAAAAAAGAGAGAAATTGAAAGTCTCTTCACAATATTTGCAGTATTTTCATTGTTAACATTCAATATATGAATACATGTCTGGATGATGTGTAATGGGGCAATACCATACCTTAATGTATTCACTGCAAAAGAAAAAGTATGTATCATCTTACTATAAAATAAAGTGGAGAGAACACAAATAAGACTTTTTTTTCACACAGGTTTAATCGGCTATTTCCTGATATTCTTCAATGCGTTCTGATATTGACTGGTAATTGTGTTTGATACTTTCTTAGACTATTTCTGCCTCTGGCTGATGTGTATTTTTTTTCCAAACTCCACCTGAGCCTATTACACAGCATCCTATCTGTGGAAAACGGAAGTGCAGGGATAGGGAAGAAAATTATATGAATCCAAAAGAGACTTGCTAGTTTAGGCTAGCTAAGTTGGTAGAGCATGAGACACTTAATGACAAGGTTGTGGGTTCGAGCCCCATATTGGGCAAAAACAACTAGCATTTTAGTGCTTTTTGACAGAAAAGAGAGCAATTGAACGTCTCTTCACAATATTTGCAATATTTTCATTGTTAACATTGAATATATGAATGCATGTCTAGATGATGTTTAATGCGGTAATACCATACCTTAATGTATTCACTGTAAAAGAAAAGGTGTGTATCATCTTACTATAAAATAAAGTGGAGAAAACACAAATAGGACATTTTTTTCACACAGGTTTAATCGGCTATTTCCTGATATTCTTCAAAACGTTCTGATATTGACTGGTAATTATGTTTGATACTTTCTTAGACTATTTCTGCCTCTGGCTGATGTGTATTTTCTTTCCAAACTCCACCTGAGCCTATAATTACACAGCATCCTATCTGTGGAAAACGGCAGTGCAGGGATAGGGAAGAAAACTAGTTGGTTCCAAAAGAGCCCGTCTAGCTTAGTCGGTAGACCATGAGACTCTTAATCTCAGGGTCGTGGGTTCAAGCCCCACGTTGGGCAAAAACAACTAAAATTTGAGTGCTTTTTGACCAAAAAAATAGATATTGAAAGTCTCTTCACAATATTTGCAATATTTTCATTGTTAACATGCAATATATGAATGCATGTCTGGATGATGTGTAATGGGGCAATACCATACCTTAATGTATTCACTGTAAAAGAAAAGGTATGTATCATCTTACTATAAAATAAAGTGGAGAAAACACAAATAAGACTTTTTTTTCACACAGGTTTAATCGGCTATTTCTTGATATTCTTCAATGCGTTCTGATATTGACTGGTAATTGTGTTTGATACTTTCTTAGACTATTTCTGCCTCTGGCTGATGTGTATTTTCTTTCCAAACTCCACCTGAGCCTATGATTACACAGCATCCTATCTCTGGAAAACAGCAGTGCAGGGATAGGGAAGCAAACTATTGGGTTCCAAAAGAGCCCGCCTAGCTCAGTCGGTAGAGCATGAGTCTCTTAATCTCAAGGTTGTTGGTTGGACCCCCACATTGGGTGAAAAAAGCTATAATATTAGTGCTTTTTGTCAAAAAAGAGAGAAATTGAAAGTCTCTTCACAATGTTTGCAATATTTTCATTGTTAACATTCAATATGTGAATGCATGTCAGGATGATGTTTAATGGGGTAATACCATACCTTAATGGATTCACTGTAAAAGAAAAAGTGTGTATCATCTTACTATAAAATAAAGTGGAGAAAACACAAATAGGAAATTTTTTTTTCACACAGGTTTAATCAGCTATTTCCTGATATTCTTCAAAGCGTTCTAATATTGACTGGTAATTATGTTTGATACTTTCTTAGACTATTTCTGCCTCTGGCTGATGTGTATTTTCTTTCCAAACTCCACCTGAGCCTATGATTACACAGCATCCTATCTGTGGAAAACGGAAGTGCAGGGATAGGGAAGAAAACTATACGAATCAAAAGGAGCCCAGCTAGCTCAGTCGGTAGAGCATGAGACTCTTAATCGCAGGGTTGTCGGTTTGAGCCCCACTTTGGGCAAAAACAACTGTAATTTTAGTGCTTTTCGACAAAAAAGAGAGAAATTGAAAGTCTCTTCACAATATTTGCAGTATTTTCATTGTTAACATTCAATATATGAATACATGTCTGGATGATGTGTAATGGGGCAATACCATACCTTAATGTATTCACTGCAAAAGAAAAAGTATGTATCATCTTACTATAAAATAAAGTGGAGAGAACACAAATAAGACTTTTTTTTCACACAGGTTTAATCGGCTATTTCCTGATATTCTTCAATGCGTTCTGATATTGACTGGTAATTGTGTTTGATACTTTCTTAGACTATTCTGCCTCTGGCTGATGTGCATTTTCTTTCCAAACTCCACCTGAGCCTGTGATTACACAGCATCCTATCTGTGGAAAACGGCAGTGCAGGGATAGGGAAGAAAACTATTAGCATCCAAAGGAGCCCGGCTAGCTCAGTCGGTAGAGCATGAAACTCTTAATCTCAGGGTTGTAGGTTTGAGCCCCACGTTGTGCAAAAACATCTATAATTTTAGTGCTTTTCGACAAAAAAGAGAGAAATTGAAAGTCTCTTCACAATATTTGCAGTATTTTCATTGTTAACATTCAATATATGAATACAAGTCTGGATGATGTTTAATGCGGCAATACCATATCTTAATGTATTCACTGTAAAAGAAAAAGTGTGTATCATCTTACTATAAAATAAAGTGGAAAAACACAAATAGGACATTTTTTCACACAGGTTTAATCGGCTATTTCATGATATTCTTCAAAGCGTTCTGATATTGACTGGTAATTGTGTTTGATACTTTCTTAGACTATTTCTGCCTCTGGCTGATGTGTATTTTTTTTCCAAACTCCACCTGAGCCTATTACACAGCATCCTATCTGTGGAAAACGGAAGTGCAGGGATAGGGAAGAAAATTATATGAATCCAAAAGAGACTTGCTAGTTTAGGCTAGCTATGTTGGTAGAGCATGAGACTCTTAATGTCAAGTTTGTGGGTTTGAGCCCCATGTTGGGCAAAAACAACTAGAATTTTAGTGCTTTTTGACAGAAAAGAGAGCAATTGAACGTCTCTTCACAATATTTGCAATATTTTCATTGTTAACATTCAATATATGAATTCATGTCTGGATGATGTTTAATGCGGTAATACCATACCTTAATGTATTCACTGTAAAAGAAAAGGTGTGTATCATCTTACTATAAAATAAAGTGGAGAAAACACAAATAGGACATTTTTTTCACACAGGTTTAATCGGCTATTTCCTGATATTCTTCAAAACGTTCTGATATTGACTGGTAATTATGTTTGATACTTTCTTAGACTATTTCTGCCTCTGGCTGATGTGTATTTTCTTTCCAAACTCCACCTGAGCCTATGATTACACAGCATCCTATCTGTGGAAAACGGCAGTGCAGGGATAGGGAAGAAAACTATTGGGTTCCAAAAGAGCCCGCCTAGCTCAGTCGGTAGAGCATGAGTCTCTTAATCTCAAGGTTGTTGGTTGGATCTCAGGGTCGTGGGTTCAAGCCCCACGTTGGGCGAAAACAACTAAAATGTAATGCTTTTTGACCAAAAAAATAGATATTGAAAGTCTCTTCACAATATTTGCAATATTTTCATTGTTAACATGCAATATATGAATGCATGTCTGGATGATGTGTAATGGGGCAATACCATACCTTAATGTATTCACTGTAAAAGAAAAAGTATGTATCATCTTACTATAAAATAAAGTGGAGAAAACACAAATAAGACTTTTTTTTCACACAGGTTTAATCGGCTATTTCCTGATATTCTTCAATGCGTTCTGATATTGACTGGTAATTGTGTTTGATACTTTCTTAGACTAATTCTGCCTCTGGCTGATGTGTATTTTCTTTCCAAACTCCACCTGAGCCTATGATTACACAGCATCCTATCTGTGGAAAACGGAAGTGCAGGGATAGGGAAGAAAACTATACGAATCAAAAGGAGCCCAGCTAGCTCAGTCGGTAGAGCATGAGACTCTTAATCGCAGAGTTGTCGGTTTGAGCCCCACGTTGGGCAAAAACAACTGTAATTTTAGTGCTTTTCGACAAAAAAGAGAGAAATTGAAAGTCTCTTCACAATATTTGCAGTATTTTCATTGTTAACATTCAATATATGAATACATGTCTGGATGATGTGTAATGGGGCAATACCATACCTTAATGTATTCACTGCAAAAGAAAAAAGTATGTATCATCTTACTATAAAATAAAGTGGAGAGAACACAAATAAGACTTTTTTTTCACACAGGTTTAATCGGCTATTTCCTGATATTCTTCAATGTGTTCTGATATTGACTGGTAATTGTGTTTGATACTTTCTTAGACTATTTCTGCCTCTGGCTGGTGTGCATTTTCTTTCCAAACTCCACCTGAGCCTATGATTACACAGCATCCTATCTGTGGAAAACGGCAGTGCAGGGATAGGGAAGAAAACTATAGGCATCCAAAGGAGCCTGGCTAGCTCTGTCGGTAGAGCATGAAACTCTTAATCTCAGGGTTGTAGGTTTGAGCCCCACGTTGGGCAAAAACATCTATAATTTTAGTGCTTTTCGACAAAAAAGAGAGAAATTGAAAGTCTCTTCACAATATTTGCAGTATTTTCATTGTTAACATTCAATATATGAATACAAGTCTGGATGGTGTTTAATGTGGCAATACCATACCTTAATGTATTCACTGTAAAAGAAAAAGTGTGTATCATCTTACTATAAAATAAAGTGGAAAAACACAAATAGGACATTTTTTCACACAGGTTTAGTCGGCTATTTCATGATATTCTTCAAAGCGTTCTGATATTGACTGGTAATTGTGTTTGATACTTTCTTAGACTATTTCTGCCTCTGGCCGATGTGTATTTTTTTTCCAAACTCCACCTGAGCCTATTACACAGCATCCTATCTGTGGAAAACGGAAGTGCAGGGACAGGGAAGAAAATTATATGAATCCAAATGAGACCGGCTAGTTTAGGCTAGCTAAGTTGGTAGAGCATGAGACTCTTAACGTCAAGGTCGTGGGTTCGAGCCCCATGTTGGTCAAAAACAACTAGCATTTTAGTGCTTTTTGACAGAAAAGAGAGCAATTGAACGTCTCTTCACAATATTTGCAATATTTTCATTGTGAACATTCAATATATGAATGCATGTCTGGATGATGTTTAATGCGGTAATACCATACCTTAATGTATTCACTGTAAAAGAAAAGGTGTGTATCATCTTACTATAAAATAAAGTGGAGAAAACACAAATAGGACATTTTTTTCACACAGGTTTAATCGGCTATTTCCTGATATTCTTCAAAGCGTTCTGATATTGACTGGTAATTATGTTTGATACTTTCTTAGACTATTTCTGCCTCTGGCTGATGTGTATTTTCTTTCCAAACTCCACCTGAGCCTATGATTACACAGCATCCTATCTGTGGAAAACGGCAGTGCAGGGATAGGGAAGAAAACTATTTGGTTCCAAAAGAGCCCGTCTAGCTCAGTCGGTAGAGCATGAGACTCTTAATCTCAGGGTTGTAGGTTTGAGCCCCAGGTTGGGCAAAAACAACTATAATTTTAGTGCTTTTCGACAAAAAAGAGAGACATTGAAAGTCTCTTCACAATATTTGCAGTATTTTCATTGTTAACATTGAATATATGAATACATGTCTGGATGATGTTTAATGTGCCAATACCATACCTTAATGTATTCACTGTAAAAGAAAAAGTGTGTATCATCTTACTATAAAATAAAGTGGAGAAAACACAAATAGGACATTTTTTCCACACAGGTTTAATCAGCTATTTCCTGATATTCTTCAAAGCATTCTGATATTGACTGGTAATTGTGTTTGATACTTTCTTAGACTATTTCTGCCTCTGGCTGATGTGTATTTTCTTTCCAAACTCCACCTGAGCCTATGATTACACAGCATCCTATCTGTGGAAAACAGCAGTGCAGGGATAGGGAAGCAAACTATTGGGTTCCAAAAGAGCCCGCCTAGCTCAGTCGGTAGAGCATGAGTCTCTTAATCTCAAGGTTGTTGGTTGGACCCCCACATTGGGTGAAAAAAGCTATAATATTAGTGCTTTTTGTCAAAAAAGAGAGAAATTGAAAGTCTCTTCACAATGTTTGCAATATTTTCATTGTTAACATTCAATATGTGAATGCATGTCAGGATGATGTTTAATGGGGTAATACCATACCTTAATGGATTCACTGTAAAAGAAAAAGTGTGTATCATCTTACTATAAAATAAAGTGGAGAAAACACAAATAGGAAATTTTTTTTTCACACAGGTTTAATCAGCTATTTCCTGATATTCTTCAAAGCGTTCTAATATTGACTGGTAATTATGTTTGATACTTTCTTAGACTATTTCTGCTTCTGGCTGATGTGTATTTTCTTTCCAAACTCCACCTGAGCCTATGATTACACAGCATCCTATCTGTGGAAAACGGAAGTGCAGGGATAGGGAAGAAAACTATACGAATCAAAAGGAGCCCAGCTAGCTCAGTCGGTAGAGCATGAGACTCTTAATCGCAGGGTTGTCGGTTTGAGCCCCACTTTGGGCAAAAACAACTGTAATTTTAGTGCTTTTCGACAAAAAAGAGAGAAATTGAAAGTCTCTTCACAATATTTGCAGTATTTTCATTGTTAACATTCAATATATGAATACATGTCTGGATGATGTGTAATGGGGCAATACCATACCTTAATGTATTCACTGCAAAAGAAAAAGTATGTATCATCTTACTATAAAATAAAGTGGAGAAAACACAAATAGGACATTTTTTTCACACAGGTTTTATCGGCTATTTCCTGATATTCTTCAAAGCGTTCTGATATTGACTGGTAATTATGTTTGATACTTTCTTAGACTATTTCTGCCTCTGGCTGATGTGTATTTTCTTTCCAAACTCCACCTGAGCCTATGATTACACAGCATCCTATCTGTGGAAAACGGCAGTGCAGGGATAGGGAAGAAAACTATTTGGTTCCAAAAGAGCCCGTCTAGCTCAGTCGGTAGAGCATGAGACTCTTAATCTCAGGGTTGTAGGTTTGAGCCCCACGTTGGGCAAAAACAACTATAATTTTAGTGCTTTTCGACAAAAAAGAGAGACATTGAAAGTCTCTTCACAATATTTGCAGTATTTTCATTGTTAACATTGAATATATGAATACATGTCTGGATGATGTTTAATGTGCCAATACCATACCTTAATGTATTCACTGTAAAAGAAAAAGTGTGTATCATCTTACTATAAAATAAAGTGGAGAAAACACAAATAAGACTTTTTTTTCACACAGGTTTAATCGGTTATTTCTTGATATTCTTCAAAGCATTCTGATATTGACTGGTAATTGTGTTTGATACTTTCTTAGACTATTTCTGCCTCTGGCTGATGTGTATTTTCTTTCCAAACTCCACCTGAGCCTATGATTACACAGCATCCTATCTGTGGAAAACAGCAGTGCAGGGATAGGGAAGCAAACTATTAGGTTCCAAAAGAGCCCGCCTAGCTCAGTCGGTAGAGCATGAGTCTCTTAATCTCAAGGTTGTTGGTTGGACCCCCGCATTGGGTGAAAAAAGCTATAATATTAGTGCTTTTTGTCAAAAAAGAGAGAAATTGAAAGTCTCTTCACAATGTTTGCAATATTTTCATTGTTAACATTCAATATGTGAATGCATGTCAGGATAATGTTTAATGGGGTAATACCATACCTTAATGGATTCACTGTAAAAGAAAAAGTGTGTATCATCTTACTATAAAATAAAGTGGAGAAAACACAAATAGGAAATTTTTTTTTCACACAGGTTTAATCAGCTATTTCCTGATATTCTTCAAAGCGTTCTAATATTGACTGGTAATTATGTTTGATACTTTCTTAGACTATTTCTGCCTCTGGCTGATGTGTATTTTCTTTCCAAACTCCACCTGAGCCTATGATTACACAGCATCCTATCTGTGGAAAACGGAAGTGCAGGGATAGGGAAGAAAACTATACGAATCAAAAGGAGCCCAGCTAGCTCAGTCGGTAGAGCATGCGACTCTTAATCGCAGGGTTGTCGGTTTGAGCCCCACTTTGGGCAAAAACAACTGTAATTTTAGTGCTTTTCGACAAAAAAGAGAGAAATTGAAAGTCTCTTCACAATATTTGCAGTATTTTCATTGTTAACATTCAATATATGAATACATGTCTGGATGATGTGTAATGGGGCAATACCATACCTTAATGTATTCACTGCAAAAGAAAAAGTATGTATCATCTTACTATAAAATAAAGTGGAGAGAACACAAATAAGACTTTTTTTTCACACAGGTTTAATCGGCTGTTTCCTGATATTCTTCAATGCGTTCTGATATTGACTGGTAATTGTGTTTGATACTTTCTTAGACTATTCTGCCTCTGGCTGATGTGCATTTTCTTTCCAAACTCCACCTGAGCCTATGATTACACAGCATACTATCTGTGGAAAACGGCAGTGCAGGGATAGGGAAGAAAACTATAAGCATCCAAAGGAGCCCGGCTAGCTCAGTCGGTAGAGCATGAAACTCTTAATCTCAGGGTTGTAGGTTTGAGCCCCACGTTGGGCAAAAACATCTATAATTTTAGTGCTTTTCGACAAAAAAGAGAGAAATTGAAAGTCTCTTCACAATATTTGCAGTATTTTCATTGTTAACATTCAATATATGAATACAAGTCTGGATGATGTTTAATGCGGCAATACCATATCTTAATGTATTCACTGAAAAAGAAAAAGTGTGTATCATCTTACTATAAAATAAAGTGGAAAAACACAAATAGGACATTTTTTCACACAGGTTTAATCGGCTATTTCATGATATTCTTCAAAGCGTTCTGATATTGACTGGTAATTGTGTTTGATACTTTCTTAGACTATTTCTGCCTCTGGCTGATGTGTATTTTTTTTCCAAACTCCACCTGAGCCTATTACACAGCATCCTATCTGTGGAAAACGGAAGTGCAGGGATAGGGAAGAAAATTATACGAATCCAAAAGAGACTTGCTAGTTTAGGCTAGCTATGTTGGTAGAGCATGAGACTCTTAATGTCAAGTTTGTGGGTTTGAGCCCCATGTTGGGCAAAAACAACTAGAATTTTAGTGCTTTTTGACAGAAAAGAGAGCAATTAAACGTCTCTTCACAATATTTGCAATATTTTCATTGTTAACATTCAATATATGAATTCATGTCTGGATGATGTTTAATGCGGTAATACCATACCTTAATGTATTCACTGTAAAAGAAAAGGTGTGTATCATCTTACTATAAAATAAAGTGGAGAAAACACAAATAGGACATTTTTTTCACACAGGTTTAATCGGCTATTTCCTGATATTCTTCAAAACGTTCTGATATTGACTGGTAATTATGTTTGATACTTTCTTAGACTATTTCTGCCTCTGGCTGATGTGTATTTTCTTTCCAAACTCCACCTGAGCCTATGATTACACAGCATCCTATCTGTGGAAAACGGAAGTGCAGGGATAGGGAAGAAAACTATACGAATCAAAAGGAGCCCAGCTAGCTCAGTCGGTAGAGCATGAGACTCTTAATCGCAGAGTTGTCGGTTTGAGCCCCACGTTGGGCAAAAACAACTGTAATTTTAGTGCTTTTCGACAAAAAAGAGAGAAATTGAAAGTCTCTTCACAATATTTGCAGTATTTTCATTGTTAACATTCAATATATGAATACATGTCTGGATGATGTGTAATGGGGCAATACCATACCTTAATGTATTCACTGCAAAAGAAAAAGTATGTATCATCTTACTATAAAATAAAGTGGAGAGAACACAAATAAGACTTTTTTTTCACACAGGTTTAATCGGCTATTTCCTGATATTCTTCAATGTGTTCTGATATTGACTGGTAATTGTGTTTGATACTTTCTTAGACTATTTCTGCCTCTGGCTGGTGTGCATTTTCTTTCCAAACTCCACCTGAGCCTATGATTACACAGCATCCTATCTGTGGAAAACGGCAGTGCAGGGATAGGGAAGAAAACTATAGGCATCCAAAGGAGCCTGGCTAGCTCTGTCAGTAGAGCATGAAACTCTTAATCTCAGGGTTGTAGGTTTGAGCCCCAAGTTGGGCAAAAACATCTATAATTTTAGTGCTTTTCGACAAAAAAGAGAGAAATTGAAAGTCTCTTCACAATATTTGCAGTATTTTCATTGTTAACATTCAATATATGAATACAAGTCTGGATGGTGTTTAATGTGGCAATACCATACCTTAATGTATTCACTGTAAAAGAAAAAGTGTGTATCATCTTACTATAAAATAAAGTGGAAAAACACAAATAGGACATTTTTTCACACAGGTTTAATCGGCTATTTCATGATATTCTTCAAAGCGTTCTGATATTGACTGGTAATTGTGTTTGATACTTTCTTAGACTATTTCTGCCTCTGGCCGATGTGTATTTTTTTTCCAAACTCCACCTGAGCCTATTACACAGCATACTATCTGTGGAAAACGGAAGTGCAGGGACAGGGAAGAAAATTATATGAATCCAGATGTATCCAGCTAGTTTAGGCTAGCTAAGTTGGTAGAGCATGAGACTCTTAACGTCAAGGTCGTGGGTTCCAGCCCCATGTTGGGCAAAAACAACTAGCATTTTAGTGCTTTTTGACAGAAAAGAGAGCAATTGAACGTCTCTTCACAATATTTGCAATATTTTCATTGTGAACATTCAATATATGAATGCATGTCTGGATGATGTTTAATGTGGTAATACGATACCTTAATGTATTCACTGTAAAAGAAAAGGTGTGTATCATCTTACCATAAAATAAAGTGGAGAAAACACAAATAGGACATTTTTTTCACACAGGTTTAATCGGCTATTTCCTGATATTCTTCAAAGCGTTCTGATATTGACTGGTAATTATGTTTGATACTTTCTTAGACTATTTCTGCCTCTGGCTGATGTGTATTTTCTTTCCAAACTCCACCTGAGCCTATGATTACACAGCATCCTATCTGTGGAAAACGGCAGTGCAGGGATAGGGAAGAAAACTATTTGGTTCTAAAAGAGCCTGCCTAGCTCAGTCGGTAGAGCATGAGACTCTTAATCTCAGGGTTGTAGGTTTGAGCCCCACGTTGGGCAAAAACAACTATAATTTTAGTGCTTTTCGACAAAAAAGAGAGAAATTGAAAGTCTCTTCACAATATTTGCAGTATTTTCATTGTTAACATTCAATATATGAATACAAGTCTGGATGATGTTTAATGCGGCAATACCATACCTTAATGTATTCACTGTAAAAGAAAAAGTGTGTATCATCTTACTATAAAATAAAGTGGAGAAAACACAAATAGGACATTTTTTCACATAGCTTTAATCGGCTATTTCATGATATTCTTCAAAGCGTTCTGATATTGACTGGTAATTGTGTTTGATACTTTCTTAGACTATTTCTGCCTCTGGCTGATGTGTATTTTTTTTCCAAACTCCACCTGAGCCTATTACACAGCATCCTATCTGTGGAAAACGGAAGTGTAGGGATAGGGAAGAAAATTATATGAATCCAAAAGAGACTTGCTAGTTTAGGCTAGCTAAGTTGGTAGAGCATAAGACTCTTAATGTCAAGGTTGTGGGTTCGAGCCCCATGTTGGGCAAAAACAACTAGCATTTTAGTGCTTTTTGACAGAAAAGAGAGCAATTGAACGTCTCTTCACAATATTTGCAATATATTCATTGTTAACATTCAATATATGAATGCATGTCTGGATGATGTTTAATGCGGTAATACCATACCTTAATGTATTCACTGTAAAAGAAAAGGTGTGTATCATCTTACTATAAAATAAAGTGGAGAAAACACAAATAGGACATTTTTTTCACACAGGTTTAATTGGCTATTTCCTGATATTCTTCAAAGCGTTCTAATATTGACTGGTAATTATGTTTGATACTTTCTTAGACTATTTCTGCTTCTGGCTGATGTGTATTTTCTTTCCAAACTCCACCTGAGCCTATGATTACACAGCATCCTATCTGTGGAAAACGGAAGTGCAGGGATAGGGAAGAAAACTATACGAATCAAAAGGAGCCCAGCTAGCTCAGTCGGTAGAGCATGAGACTCTTAATTGCAGGGTTGTCGGTTTGAGCCCCACTTTGGGCAAAAACAACTGTAATTTTAGTGCTTTTCGACAAAAAAGAGAGAAATTGAAAGTCTCTTCACAATATTTGCAGTATTTTCATTGTTAACATTCAATATATGAATACATGTCTGGATGATGTGTAATGGGGCAATACCATACCTTAATGTATTCACTGCAAAAGAAAAAGTATGTATCATCTTACTATAAAATAAAGTGGAGAAAACACAAATAGGACATTTTTTTCACACAGGTTTTATCGGCTATTTCCTGATATTCTTCAAAGCGTTCTGATATTGACTGGTAATTATGTTTGATACTTTCTTAGACTATTTCTGCCTCTGGCTGATGTGTATTTTCTTTCCAAACTCCACCTGAGCCTATGATTACACAGCATCCTATCTGTGGAAAACGGCAGTGCAGGGATAGGGAAGAAAACTATTTGGTTCCAAAAGAGCCCGTCTAGCTCAGTCGGTAGAGCATGAGACTCTTAATCTCAGGGTTGTAGGTTTGAGCCCCACGTTGGGCAAAAACAACTATAATTTTAGTGCTTTTCGACAAAAAAGAGAGACATTGAAAGTCTCTTCACAATATTTGCAGTATTTTCATTGTTAACATTGAATATATGAATACATGTCTGGATGATGTTTAATGTGCCAATACCATACCTTAATGTATTCACTGTAAAAGAAAAAGTGTGTATCATCTTACTATAAAATAAAGTGGAGAAAACACAAATAAGACTTTTTTTTCACACAGGTTTAATCGGCTATTTCTTGATATTCTTCAAAGCATTCTGATATTGACTGGTAATTGTGTTTGATACTTTCTTAGACTATTTCTGCCTCTGGCTGATGTGTATTTTCTTTCCAAACTCCACCTGAGCCTATGATTACACAGCATCCTATCTGTGGAAAACAGCAGTGCAGGGATAGGGAAGCAAACTATTAGGTTCCAAAAGAGCCCACCTAGCTCAGTCGGTAGAGCATGAGTCTCTTAATCTCAAGGTTGTTGGTTGGACCCCCGCATTGGGTGAAAAAAGCTATAATATTAGTGCTTTTTGTCAAAAAAGAGAGAAATTGAAAGTCTCTTCACAATGTTTGCAATATTTTCATTGTTAACATTCAATATGTGAATGCATGTCAGGATGATGTTTAATGGGGTAATACCATACCTTAATGGATTCACTGTAAAAGAAAAAGTGTGTATCATCTTACTATAAAATAAAGTGGAGAAAACACAAATAGGAAATTTTTTTTTCACACAGGTTTAATCAGCTATTTCCTGATATTCTTCAAAGCGTTCTAATATTGACTGGTAATTATGTTTGATACTTTCTTAGACTATTTCTGCCTCTGGCTGATGTGTATTTTCTTTCCAAACTCCACCTGAGCCTATGATTACACAGCATCCTATCTGTGGAAAACGGAAGTGCAGGGATAGGGAAGAAAACTATACGAATCAAAAGGAGCCCAGCTAGATCAGTCGGTAGAGCATGAGACTCTTAATCGCAGGGTTGTCGGTTTGAGCCCCACTTTGGGCAAAAACAACTGTAATTTTAGTGCTTTTCGACAAAAAAGAGAGAAATTGAAAGTCTCTTCACAATATTTGCAGTATTTTCATTGTTAACATTCAATATATGAATACATGTCTGGATGATGTGTAATGGGGCAATACCATACCTTAATGTATTCACTGCAAAAGAAAAAGTATGTATCATCTTACTATAAAATAAAGTGGAGAGAACACAAATAAGACTTTTTTTTCACACAGGTTTAATCGGCTGTTTCCTGATATTCTTCAATGCGTTCTGATATTGACTGGTAATTGTGTTTGATACTTTCTTAGACTATTCTGCCTCTGGCTGATGTGCATTTTCTTTCCAAACTCCACCTGAGCCTATGATTACACAGCATCCTATCTGTGGAAAACGGCAGTGCAGGGATAGGGAAGAAAACTATAAGCATCCAAAGGAGCCCGGCTAGCTCAGTCGGTAGAGCATGAAACTCTTAATCTCAGGGTTGTAGGTTTGAGCCCCACGTTGGGCAAAAACATCTATAATTTTAGTGCTTTTCGACAAAAAAGAGAGAAATTGAAAGTCTCTTCACAATATTTGCAGTATTTTCATTGTTAACATTCAATATATGAATACAAGTCTGGATGATGTTTAATGCGGCAATACCATATCTTAATGTATTCACTGTAAAAGAAAAAGTGTGTATCATCTTACTATAAAATAAAGTGGAAAAACACAAATAGGACATTTTTTCACACAGGTTTAATCGGCTATTTCATGATATTCTTCAAAGCGTTCTGATATTGACTGGTAATTGTGTTTGATACTTTCTTAGACTATTTCTGCCTCTGGCTGATGTGTATTTTTTTTCCAAACTCCACCTGAGCCTATTACACAGCATCCTATCTGTGGAAAACGGAAGTGCAGGGATAGGGAAGAAAATTATACGAATCCAAAAGAGACTTGCTAGTTTAGGCTAGCTATGTTGGTAGAGCATGAGACTCTTAATGTCAAGTTTGTGGGTTTGAGCCCCATGTTGGGCAAAAACAACTAGAATTTTAGTGCTTTTTGACAGAAAAGAGAGCAATTGAACGTCTCTTCACAATATTTGCAATATTTTCATTGTTAACATTCAATATATGAATTCATGTCTGGATGATGTTTAATGCGGTAATACCATACCTTAATGTATTCACTGTAAAAGAAAAGGTGTGTATCATCTTACTATAAAATAAAGTGGAGAAAACACAAATAGGACATTTTTTTCACACAGGTTTAATCGGCTATTTCCTGATATTCTTCAAAACGTTCTGATATTGACTGGTAATTATGTTTGATACTTTCTTAGACTATTTCTGCCTCTGGCTGATGTGTATTTTCTTTCCAAACTCCACCTGAGCCTATGATTACACAGCATCCTATCTGTGGAAAACGGAAGTGCAGGGATAGGGAAGAAAACTATACGAATCAAAAGGAGCCCAGCTAGCTCAGTCGGTAGAGCATGAGACTCTTAATCGCAGAGTTGTCGGTTTGAGCCCCACGTTGGGCAAAAACAACTGTAATTTTAGTGCTTTTCGACAAAAAAGAGAGAAATTGAAAGTCTCTTCACAATATTTGCAGCATTTTCATTGTTAACATTCAATATATGAATACATGTCTGGATGATGTGTAATGGGGCAATACCATACCTTAATGTATTCACTGCAAAAGAAAAAGTATGTATCATCTTACTATAAAATAAAGTGGAGAGAACACAAATAAGACTTTTTTTTCACACAGGTTTAATCGGCTATTTCCTGATATTCTTCAATGTGTTCTGATATTGACTGGTAATTGTGTTTGATACTTTCTTAGACTATTTCTGCCTCTGGCTGGTGTGCATTTTCTTTCCAAACTCCACCTGAGCCTATGATTACACAGCATCCTATCTGAGGAAAACGGCAGTGCAGGGATAGGGAAGAAAACTATAAGCATCCAAAGGAGCCTGGCTAGCTCTGTCGGTAGAGCATGAAACTCTTAATCTCAGGGTTGTAGGTTTGAGCCCCAAGTTGGGCAAAAACATCTATAATTTTAGTGCTTTTCGACAAAAAAGAGAGAAATTGAAAGTCTCTTCACAATATTTGCAGTATTTTCATTGTTAACATTCAATATATGAATACAAGTCTGGATGGTGTTTAATGTGGCAATACCATACCTTAATGTATTCACTGTAAAAGAAAAAGTGTGTATCATCTTACTATAAAATAAAGTGGAAAAACACAAATAGGACATTTTTTCACACAGGTTTAATCGGCTATTTCATGATATTCTTCAAAGCGTTCTGATATTGACTGGTAATTGTGTTTGATACTTTCTTAGACTATTTCTGCCTCTGGCCGATGTGTATTTTTTTTCCAAACTCCACCTGAGCCTATTACACAGCATCCTATCTGTGGAAAACGGAAGTGCAGGGACAGGGAAGAAAATTATATGAATCCAGATGAGACCAGCTAGTTTAGGCTAGCTAAGTTGGTAGAGCATGAGACTCTTAACGTCAAGGTCGTGGGTTCCAGCCCCATGTTGGGCAAAAACAACTAGCATTTTAGTGCTTTTTGACAGAAAAGAGAGCAATTGAACGTCTCTTCACAATATTTGCAATATTTTCATTGTGAACATTCAATATATGAATGCATGTCTGGATGATGTTTAATGTGGTAATACGATACCTTAATGTATTCACTGTAAAAGAAAAGGTGTGTATCATCTTACCATAAAATAAAGTGGAGAAAACACAAATAGGACATTTTTTTCACACAGGTTTAATCGGCTATTTCCTGATATTCTTCAAAGCGTTCTGATATTGACTGGTAATTATGTTTGATACTTTCTTAGACTATTTCTGCCTCTGGCTGATGTGTATTTTCTTTCCAAACTCCACCTGAGCCTATGATTACACAGCATCCTATCTGTGGAAAACGGCAGTGCAGGGATAGGGAAGAAAACTATTTGGTTCTAAAAGAGCCTGCCTAGCTCAGTCGGTAGAGCATGAGACTCTTAATCTCAGGGTTGTAGGTTTGAGCCCCACGTTGGGCAAAAACAACTATAATATTAGTGCTTTTCGACAAAAAAGAGAGAAATTGAAAGTCTCTTCACAATATTTGCAGTATTTTCATTGTTAACATTCAATATATGAATACAAGTCTGGATGATGTTTAATGCGGCAATACCATACCTTAATGTATTCACTGTAAAAGAAAAAGTGTGTATCATCTTACTATAAAATAAAGTGGAGAAAACACAAATAGGACATTTTTTCACATAGCTTTAATCGGCTATTTCATGATATTCTTCAAAGCGTTCTGATATTGACTGGTAATTGTGTTTGATACTTTCTTAGACTATTTCTGCCTCTGGCTGATGTGTATTTTTTTTCCAAACTCCACCTGAGCCTATTACACAGCATCCTATCTGTGGAAAACGGAAGTGTAGGGATAGGGAAGAAAATTATATGAATCCAAAAGAGACTTGCTAGTTTAGGCTAGCTAAGTTGGTAGAGCATAAGACTCTTAATGTCAAGGTTGTGGGTTCGAGCCCCATGTTGGGCAAAAACAACTAGCATTTTAGTGCTTTTTGACAGAAAAGAGAGCAATTGAACGTCTCTTCACAATATTTGCAATATATTCATTGTTAACATTCAATATATGAATGCATGTCTGGATGATGTTTAATGCGGTAATACCATACCTTAATGTATTCACTGTAAAAGAAAAGGTGTGTATCATCTTACTATAAAATAAAGTGGAGAAAACACAAATAGGACATTTTTTTCACACAGGTTTAATTGGCTATTTCCTGATATTCTTCAAAGCGTTCTGATATTGACTGGTAATTATGTTTGATACTTTCTTAGACTATTTCTGCCTCTGGCTGATGTGTATTTTCTTTCCAAACTCCACCTTAGCCTATGATTACACAGCATCCTATCTGTGGAAAACGGCAGTGCAGGGATAGGGAAGAAAACTATTTGGTTCCAAAGGAGCCCGTCTAGCTCAGTCGGTAGAGCATGAGACGCTTAATCTCAGGGATGTAGGTTTGAGCCCCACGTTGGGGAAAAACAACTATAATTTTAGTGCTTTTCGACAAAAAAGAGAGAAATTGAAAGTCTCTTCACAATATTTGCAGTATTTTCATTGTTAACATTCAATATATGAATACAAGTCTGGATGATGTTTAATGCGGCAATACCATACCTTAATGTATTCACTGTAAAAGAAAAAGTGTGTATCATCTTACTATAAAATAAAGTGGAGAAAACACAAATAGGACATTTTTTCACACAGGTTTAATCGGCTATTTCATGATATTCTTCAAAGCGTTCTGATATTGACTGGTAATTGTGTTTGATACTTTCTTAGACTATTTCTGCCTCTGGCTGATGTGTATTTTTTTTCCAAACTCCACCTGAGCCTATTACACAGCATCCTATCTGTGGAAAACGGAAGTGCAGGGATAGGGAAGAAAATTATATGAATCCAAAGGAGACCCGCTAGTTTAGGCTAGCTAAATTGGTAGAACATAAGACTCTTAACGTCAAGGTTGTGGGTTCGAGCCCCATGTTGGGCAAAAACAACTAGCATTTTAGTGCTTTTTGACAGAAAAGAGAGCAATTGAACGTCTCTTCACAATATTTGCAATATTTTCATTGTGAACATTCAATATATGAATGCATGTCTGGATGATGTTTAATGCGGTAATACCATACCTTAATGTATTCACTGTAAAAGAAAAGGTGTGTATCATCTTACTATAAAATAAAGTGGAGAAAACACAAATAGGACATTTTTTTCACACAGGTTTAATCGGCTATTTCCTGATATTCTTCAAAGCGTTCTGATATTGACTGGTAATTATGTTTGATACTTTCTTAGACTATTTCTGCCTCTGGCTGATGTGTATTTTCTTTCCAAACTCCACCTGAGCCTATGATTACACAGCATCCTATCTGTGGAAAACGGCAGTGCAGGGATAGGGAAGAAAACTATTTGGTTCCAAAAGAGCCCGTCTAGCTCAGTCGGTAGAGCATGAGACTCTTAATCTCAGGGTTGTAGGTTTGAGCCCCACGTTGGTCAAAAACAACTATAATTTTAGTGCTTTTCGACAAAAAAGAGAGACATTGAAAGTCTCTTCACAATATTTGCAGTATTTTCATTGTTAACATTGAATATATGAATACATGTCTGGATGATGTTTAATGTGCCAATACCATACCTTAATGTATTCACTGTAAAAGAAAAAGTGTGTATCATCTTACTATAAAATAAAGTGGAGAAAACACAAATAGGACATTTTTTCCACACAGGTTTAACAGCTATTTCCTGATATTCTTCAAAGCATTCTGATATTGACTGGTAATTGTGTTTGATACTTTCTTAGACTATTTCTGTCTCTGGCTGATGTGTATTTTCTTTCCAAACTCCACCTGAGCCTATGATTACACAGCATCCTATCTGTGGAAAACAGCAGTGCAGGGATAGGGAAGCAAACTATTGGGTTCCTAAAGAGCCCGCCTAGCTCAGTCGGTAGAGCATGAGTCTCTTAATCTCAAGGTTGTTGGTTGGACCCCCACATTCGGTGAAAAAAGCTATAATATTAGTGCTTTTTGTCAAAAAAGAGAGAAATTGAAAGTCTCTTCACAATGTTTGCAATATTGTCATTGTTAACATTCAATATGTGAATGCATGTCAGGATGATGTTTAATGGGGTAATACCATACCTTAATGGATTCACTGTAAAAGAAAAAGTGTGTATCATCTTACTATAAAATAAAGTGGAGAAAACACAAATAGGACATTTTTTTAACACAGGTTTAATCGGCTATTTCCTGATATTCTTCAAAGCGTTCTAATATTGACTGGTAATTATGTTTGATACTTTCTTAGACTATCTCTGCCTCTGGCTGATGTGTATTTTCTTTCCAAACTCCACCTGAGCCTATGATTACACAGCATCCTATCTGTGGAAAACGGAAGTGCAGGGATAGGGAAGAAAATTATACTAATCAAAAGGAGCCCAGCTAGCTCAGTCGGTAGAGCATGAGACTCTTAATCGCAGGGTTGTCGGTTTGAGCCCCACTTTGGGCAAAAACAACTGTAATTTTAGTGCTTTTCGACAAAAAAGAGAGAAATTGAAAGTCTCTTCACAATATTTGCAGTATTTTCATTGTTAACATTCAATATATGAATACATGTCTGGATGATGTGTAATGGGGCAATACCATACCTTAATGTATTCACTGCAAAAGAAAAAGTATGTATCATCTTACTATAAAATAAAGTGGAGAGAACACAAATAAGACTTTTTTTTCACACAGGTTTAATCGGCTATTTCCTGATATTCTTCAATGTGTTCTGATATTGACTGGTAATTGTGTTTGATACTTTCTTAGACTATTTCTGCTTCTGGCTGGTGTGCATTTTCTTTCCAAACTCCACCTGAGCCTATGATTACACAGCATCCTATCTGTGGAAAACGGCAGTGCAGGGATAGGGAAGAAAACTATAGGCATCCAAAGGAGCCTGGCTAGCTCTGTCGGTAGAGCATGAAACTCTTAATCTCAGTGTTGTAGGTTTGAGCCCCACGTTGGGCAAAAACATCTATAATTTTAGTGCTTTTCGACAAAAAAGAGAGAAATTGAAAGTCTCTTCACAATATTTGCAGTATTTTCATTGTTAACATTCAATATATGAATACAAGTCTGGATGATGTTTAATGCGGCAATACCATACCTTAATGTATTCACTGTAAAAGAAAAAGTGTGTATCATCTTACTATAAAATAAAGTGGAGAAAACACAAATAGGACATTTTTTCACATAGCTTTAATCGGCTATTTCATGATATTCTTCAAAGCGTTCTGATATTGACTGGTAATTGTGTTTGATACTTTCTTAGACTATTTCTGCCTCTGGCTGATGTGTATTTTTTTTCCAAACTCCACCTGAGCCTATTACACAGCATCCTATCTGTGGAAAACGGAAGTGTAGGGATAGGGAAGAAAATTATATGAATCCAAAAGAGACTTGCTAGTTTAGGCTAGCTAAGTTGGTAGAGCATAAGACTCTTAATGTCAAGGTTGTGGGTTCGAGCCCCATGTTGGGCAAAAACAACTAGCATTTTAGTGCTTTTTGACAGAAAAGAGAGCAATTGAACGTCTCTTCACAATATTTGCAATATTTTCATTGTGAACATTCAATATATGAATGCATGTCTGGATGATGTTTAATGTGGTAATACCATACCTTAATGTATTCACTGTAAAAGAAAAGGTGTGTATCATCTTACTATAAAATAAAGTGGAGAAAACACAAATAGGACATTTTTTTCACACAGGTTTAATCGGCTATTTCCTGATATTCTTCAAAGCGTTCTGATATTGACTGGTAATTATGTTTGATACTTTCTTAGACTATTTCTGCCTCTGGCTGATGTGTATTTTCTTTCCAAACTCCACCTGAGCCTATGATTACACAGCATCCTATCTGTGGAAAACGGCAGTGCAGGGATAGGGAAGAAAACTATTTGGTTCTAAAAGAGCCTGCCTAGCTCAGTCGGTAGAGCATGAGACTCTTAATCTCAGGGTTGTAGGTTTGAGCCCCACGTTGGGCAAAAACAACTATAATTTTAGTGCTTTTCGACAAAAAAGAGAGAAATTGAAAGTCTCTTCACAATATTTGCAGTATTTTCATTGTTAACATTCAATATATGAATACAAGTCTGGATGATGTTTAATGCGGCAATACCATACCTTAATGTATTCACTGTAAAAGAAAAAGTGTGTATCATCTTACTATAAAATAAAGTGGAGAAAACACAAATAGGACATTTTTTCACACAGCTTTAATCGGCTATTTCATGATATTCTTCAAAGCGTTCTGATATTGACTGGTAATTGTGTTTGATACTTTCTTAGACTATTTCTGCCTCTGGCTGATGTGTATTTTTTTTCCAAACTCCACCTGAGCCTATTACACAGCATCCTATCTGTGGAAAACGGAAGTGCAGGGATAGGGAAGAAAATTATATGAATCCAAAAGAGACTTGCTAGTTTAGGCTAGCTAAGTTAGTAGAGCATGAGACTTTTAATGTCAAGGTTGTGGGTTCGAGCCCCATGTTGGGCAAAAACAACTAGCATTTTAGTGCTTTTTGACAGAAAAGAGAGCAATTGAACGTCTCTTCACAATATTTGCAATATTTTCATTGTTAACATTCAATATATGAATGCATGTCTGGATGATGTTTAATGCGGTAATACCATACCTTAATGTATTCACTGTAAAAGAAAAGGTGTGTATCATCTTACTATAAAATAAAGTGGAGAAAACACAAATAGGACATTTTTTTCATACAGGTTTAATCGGCTATTTCCTGATATTCTTCAAAGCGTTCTGATATTGACTGGTAATTATGTTTGATACTTTCTTAAACTATTTCTGCCTCTGGCTGATGTGTATTTTCTTTCCAAACTCCACCTTAGCCTATGATTACACAGCATCCTATCTGTGGAAAACGGCAGTGCAGGGATAGGGAAGAAAACTATTTGGTTCCAAAAGAGCCCGTCTAGCTCAGTCGGTAGAGCATGAGACGCTTAATCTCAGGGTTGTAGGTTTGAGCCCCACGTTGGGCAAAAACAACTATAATTTTAGTGCTTTTCGACAAAAAAGAGAGAAATTGAAAGTCTCTTCACAATATTTGCAGTATTTTCATTGTTAACATTCAATATATGAATACAAGTCTGGATGATGTTTAATGCGGCAATACCATACCTTAATGTATTCACTGTAAAAGAAAAAGTGTGTATCATCTTACTATAAAATAAAGTGGAGAAAACACAAATAGGACATTTTTTCACACAGGTTTAATCGGCTATTTCATGATATTCTTCAAAGCGTTCTGATATTGACTGGTAATTGTGTTTGATACTTTCTTAGACTATTTCTGCCTCTGGCTGATGTGTATTTTTTTTCCAAACTCCACCTGAGCCTATTACACAGCATCCTATCTGTGGAAAACGGAAGTGCAGGGATAGGGAAGAAAATTATATGAATCCAAAGGAGACCCGCTAGTTTAGGCTAGCTAAGTTGGTAGAACATAAGACTCTTAACGTCAAGGTCGTGGGTTCGAGCCCCATGTTGGGCAAAAACAACTAGCATTTTAGTGCTTTTTGACAGAAAAGAGAGCAATTGAACGTCTCTTCACAATATTTACAATATTTTCATTGTGAACATTCATTATATGAATGCATGTCTGGATGATGTTTAATGCGGTAATACCATACCTTAATGTATTCACTGTAAAAGCAAAGGTGTGTATCATCTTACTATAAAATAAAGTGGAGAAAACACAAATAGGACATTTTTTTCACACAGGTTTAATCGGCTATTTCCTGATATTCTTCAAAGCGTTCTGATATTGACTGGTAATTATGTTTGATACTTTCTTAGACTATTTCTGCCTCTGGCTGATGTGTATTTTCTTTCCAAACTCCACCTGAGCCTATGATTACACAGCATCCTATCTGTGGAAAACGGCAGTGCAGGGATAGGGAAGAAAACTATTTGGTTCCAAAAGAGCCCGTCTAGCTCAGTCGGTAGAGCATGAGACTCTTAATCTCAGGGTTGTAGGTTTGAGCCCCACGTTGGGCAAAAACAACTATAATTTTAGTGCTTTTCGACAAAAAAGAGAGACATTGAAAGTCTCTTCACAATATTTGCAGTATTTTCATTGTTAACATTGAATATATGAATACATGTCTGGATGATGTTTAATGTGCCAATACCATACCTTAATGTATTCACTGTAAAAGAAAAAGTGTGTATCATCTTACTATAAAATAAAGTGGAGAAAACACAAATAGGACATTTTTTCCACACAGGTTTAATCAGCTATTTCCTGATATTCTTCAAAGCATTCTGATATTGACTGGTAATTGTGTTTGATACTTTCTTAGACTATTTCTGTCTCTGGCTGATGTGTATTTTCTTTCCAAACTCCACCTGAGCCTATGATTACACAGCATACTATCTGTGGAAAACAGCAGTGCAGGGATAGGGAAGCAAACTATTGGGTTCCAAAAGAGCCCGCCTAGTTCAGTCGGTAGAGCATGAGTCTCTTAATCTCAAGGTTGTTGGTTGGACCCCCACATTGGGTGAAATAAGCTATAATATTAGTGCTTTTTGTCAAAAAAGAGAGAAATTGAAAGTCTCTTCACAATGTTTGCAATATTGTCATTGTTAACATTCAATATGTGAATGCATGTCAGGATGATGTTTAATGGGGTAATACCATACCTTAATGGATTCACTGTAAAAGAAAAAGTGTGTATCATCTTACTATAAAATAAAGTGGAGAAAACACAAATAGGACATTTTTTTCACACAGGTTTAATCGGCTATTTCCTGATATTCTTCAAAGCGTTCTAATATTGACTGGTAATTATGTTTGATACTTTCTTAGACTATTTCTGCCTCTGGCTGATGTGTATTTTCTTTCCAAACTCCACCTGAGCCTATGATTACACAGCATCCTATCTGTGGAAAACGGAAGTGCAGGGATAGGGAAGAAAATTATACGAATCAAAAGGAGCTCAGCTAGCTCAGTCGGTAGAGCATGAGACTCTTAATCGCAGGGTTGTCGGTTTGAGCCCCACTTTGGGCAAAAACAACTGTAATTTAAGTGCTTTTCGACAAAAAAGAGAGAAATTGAAAGTCTCTTCACAATATTTGCAGTATTTTCATTGTTAACATTCAAAATATGAATACATGTCTGGATGATGTGTAATGGGGCAATACCATACCTTAATGTATTCACTGCAAAAGAAAAAGTATGTATCATCTTACTATAAAATAAAGTGGAGAGAACACAAATAAGACTTTTTTTTCACACAGGTTTAATCGGCTATTTCCTGATATTCTTCAATGCATTCTGATATTGACTGGTAATTGTGTTTGATACTTTCTTAGACTATTTCTGCCTCTGGCTGATGTGCATTTTCTTTCCAAACTCCACCTGAGCCTATGATTACACAGCATCCTATCTGTGGAAAACGGCAGTGCAGGGATAGGGAAGAAAACTATAGGCATCCAAAGGAGCCCGGGTAGCTCAGTCGGTAGAACATGAAACTCTTAATCTCAGGGTTGTAGGTTTGAGCCCCACGTTGGGCAAAAACATCTATAATTTTAGTGCTTTTCGACAAAAAAGAGAGAAATTGAAAGTCTCTTCACAATATTTGCAGTATTTTCATTGTTAACATTCAATATATGAATACAAGTCTGGATGATGTTTAATGCGGCAATACCATACCTTAATGTATTCACTGTAAAAGAAAAAGTGTGTATCATCTTACTATAAAATAAAGTGGAAAAACACAAATAGGACATTTTTTCACACAGGTTTAATCGGCTATTTCATGATATTCTTCAAAGCGTTCTGATATTGACTGGTAATTGTGTTTGATACTTTCTTAGACTATTTCTGCTTCTGGCTGATGTGTATTTTTTTTCCAAACTCCACCTGAGCCTATTACACAGCATCCTATCTGTGGAAAACGGAAGTGCAGGGATAGGGAAGAAAATTATATGAATCCAAGAGAGACTTGCTAGTTTAGGCTAGCTAAGTTGGTAGAGCATGAGACTCTTTATGTCAAGGTTGTGGGTTCGAGCCCCATGTTGGGCAAAAACAACTAGCATTTTAGTGCTTTTTGACAGAAAAGAGAGCAATTGAACGTCTCTTCACAATATTTGCAATATTTTCATTGTTAACATTCAATATATGAATGCATGTCTGGATGATATTTAATGCGGTAATACCACCATACCTTAATGTATTCAATGTAAAGGAAAAGGTGTGTATCATCTTACTATAAAATAAAGTGGAGAAAACACAAATAGGACATTTTTTTCACACAGGTTTAATCGGCTATTTCCTGATATTCTTCAAAACGTTCTGATATTGACTGGTAATTATGTTTGATACTTTCTTAGACTATTTCTGCCTCTGGCTGATGTGTATTTTCTTTCCAAACTCCACCTGAGCCTATGATTACACAGCATCCTATCTGTGGAAAACGGCAGTGCAGGGATATGGAAGAAAACTATTTGGTTCCAAAAGAGCCCATCTAGCTCAGTCGGTAGAGCATGAGACTCTTAATCTCAGGGTTGTAGGTTTGAGCCCCACGTTGGGCAAAAACAACTATAATTTTAGTGCTTTTCGACAAAAAAGAGAGACATTGAAAGTCTCTTCACAATATTTGCAGTATTTTCATTGTTAACATTGAATATATGAATACATGTCTGGATGATGTTTAATGTGCCAATACCATACCTTAATGTATTCACTGTAAAAGAAAAAGTGTGTATCATCTTTCTATAAAATAAAGTGGAGAAAACACAAATAGGACATTTTTTCCACACAGGTTTAATCAGCTATTTCCTGATATTCTTCAAAGCATTCTGATATTGACTGGTAATTGTGTTTGATACTTTCCTAGACTATTTCTGTCTCTGGCTGATGTGTATTTTCTTTCCAAACTCCACCTGAGCCTATGATTACACAGCATCCTATCTGTGGAAAACAGCAGTGCAGGGATAGGGAAGCAAACTATTGGGTTCCAAAAGAGCCCGCCTAGCTCAGTCGGTAAAGCATGAGTCTTTTAATCTCAAGGTTGTTGGTTGGGCCCCCACATTGGGTGAAAAAAGCTATAATATTAGTGCTTTTTGTCAAAAAAGAGAGAAATTGAAAGTCTCTTCACAATATTTGCAATATTTTCATTGTTAACATTCAATATGTGAATGCATGTCTGGATGATGTTTAATGGGGTAATACCATACCTTAATGGATTCACTGTAAAAGAAAAAGTGTGTATCATCTTACTATAAAATAAAGTGGAGAAAACACAAATAGGACATTTTTTTCACACAGGTTTAATCGGCTATTTCCTGATATTCTTCAAAGCGTTCTAATATTGACTGGTAATTATGTTTGATACTTTCTTAGACTATTTCTGCCTCTGGCTGATGTGTATTTTCTTTCCAAACTCCACCTGAGCCTATGATTACACGGCATCCTATCTGTGGAAAACGGAAGTGCAGGGATAGGGAAGAAAACTATACAAATCAAAAGGAGCCCAGCTAGCTCAGTCGGTAGAGCATGAGTCTCTTAATCGCAGGGTTGCCGGTTTGAGCCCCACTTTGGGCAAAAACAACTGTAATTTTAGTGCTTTTCGACAAAAAAGAGAGAAGTTGAAAGTCTCTTCACAATATTTGCAGTATTTTCATTGTTAACATTCAATACATGAATACATGTGTGGATGATGTGTAATGGGGCAATACCATACCTTAATGTATTCACTGCAAAAGAAAAAGTATGTATCATCTTACTATAAAATAAAGTGGAGAGAACACAAATAAGACTTTTTTTTCACACAGGTTTAATCGGCTATTTCCTGATATTCTTCAATGCGTTCTGATATTGACTGGTAATTGTGTTTGATACTTTCTTAGACTATTTCTGCCTCTGGCTGATGTGCATTTTCTTTCCAAACTCCACCTGAGCCTATGATTACACAGCATCCTATCTGTGGAAAACGGCAGTGCAGGGATAGGGAAGAAAACTATTTGGTTCCAAAAGGGCCCGTCTAGCTTAGTCGGTAGAGCATGAGACTCTTAATCTCAGGGTCGTGGGTTCAAGCCCCACGTTGGGCTAAAACAACTAAAATTTTAGTGCTTTTCGACAAAAAAAAGAGAAATTGAAAGTCTCTTCACAATATTTGCAGTATTTTCATTGTTAACATTCAATATATGAATACAAGTCTGGATGATGTTTAATGCGGCAATACCATACCTTAATGTATTCACTGTAAAAGAAAAAGTGTGTATCATCTTACTATAAAAGGAAAAACACAAATAGGACATTTTTTCACACAGGTTTAATCGGCTATTTCATGATATTCTTCAAAGCGTTCTGATATTGACTGGTAATTGTGTTTGATACTTTCTTACACTATTTCTGCCTCTGGCTGATGTGTATTTTTTTTCCAAACTCCACCTGAGCCTATTACACAGCATCCTATCTGTGGAAAACGGAAGTGCAGGGATAGGGAAGAAAATTATATGAATCCAAAAGAGACTTGCTCGTTTAGGCTAGCTAAGTTGGTAGAGCATGAGACTCTTAAAGGCAAGGTTGTGGGTTCGAGCCCCATGTTGGGCAAAAACAACTAGCATTTTAGTGCTTTTTGACAGAAAAGAGAGCAATTGAACGTCTCTTCACAATATTTGCAATATTTTCATTGTTAACATTCAATATATGAATGCATGTCTGGATGATGTTTAATGCGGTAATACCATACCTTAATGTATTCACTGTGAAAGAAAAGGTATGTATCATCTTACTATAAAATAAAGTGGAGAAAACACAAATAGGACATTTTTTTCACACAGGTTTAATCGGCTATTTCCTGATATTCTTCAAAACGTTCTGATATTGACTGGTAATTATGTTTGATACTTTCTTAGACTATTTCTGCCTCTGGCTGATGTGTATTTTCTTTCCAAACTCCACCTGAGCCTATGATTACACAGCATCCTATCTGTGGAAAACGGCAGTGCAGCGATAGGGAAGAAAACTATTTAGTTCCAAAAGAGCCCGTCTAGCTCAGTCGGTAGAACATGAGACTCTTAATCTCAGGGTTGTAGGTTTGAGCCCCACGTTGGGCAAAAACAACTATAATTTTAGTACTTTTCGACAAAAAAGAGAGACATTGAAAGTCTCTTCACAATATTTGCAGTATTTTCATTGTTAACATTGAATATATGAATACATTTCTGGATGATGTTTAATGTGCCAATACCATACCTTAATGTATTCACTGTAAAAGAAAAAGTGTGTATCATCTTACTATAAAATAAAGTGGAGAAAACACAAATAGGACATTTTTTCCACTTTCCACACAGGTTTAATCAGCTATTTCCTGATATTCTTCAAAGCATTCTGATATTGACTGGTAATTGTGTTTGATACTTTCTTAGACTATTTCTGTCTCTGGCTGATGTGTATTTTCTTTCCAAACTCCACCTGAGCCTATGATTACACAGCATCCTATCTGTGGAAAACAGCAGTGCAGGGATAGGGAAGCAAACTATTGGGCTCCAAAAGAGCCCGCCTAGCTCAGTCCGTAAAGCATGAGTCACTTAATCTCAAGGTTGTTGGTTGGACCCCCACATTGGGTGAAAAAAGCTATAATATTAGTGCTTTATGTCAAAAAAGAGAGAAATTGAAAGTCTCTTCACAATATTTGCAATATTTTCATTGTTAACATTCAATATGTGAATGCATGTCTGGATGATGTTTAATGGGGTAATACCATACCTTAATGGATTCACTGTAAAAGAAAAAGTGTGTATCATCTTACTATAAAATAAAGCGGAGAAAACACAAATAGGATATTTTTTTCACACAGGTTTAATCGGGTATTTCCTGATATTCTTCAAAGCGTTCTAATATTGACTGGTAATTATTTTTGATACTTTCTTAGACTATTTCTGCCTCTGGCTGATGTGTATTTTCTTTCCAAACTCCACCTGAGCCTATGATTACACAGCATCCTATCTGTGGAAAACGGCAGTGCAGGGATAGGGAAGAAAACTATAGGCATCCAAAGGAGCCCGGGTAGCTCAGTCGGTAGAACATGAAACTCTTAATCTCAGGGTTGTAAGTTTGAGCCCCACGTTGGGCAAAAACATCTATAATTTTAGTGCTTTTCGACAAAAAAGAGAGAAATTGAAAGTCTCTTCACAATATTTGCAGTATTTTCATTGTTAACATTCAATATATGAATACAAGTCTGGATGATGTTTAATGCGGCAATACCATACCTTAATGTATTCACTGTAAAAGAAAAAGTGTGTATCATCTTACTATAAAATAAAGTGGAAAAACACAAATAGGACATTTTTTCACACAGGTTTAATTGGCTATTTCATGATATTCTTCAAAGCGTTCTGATATTGACTGGTAATTGTGTTTGATACTTTCTTAGACTATTTCTGCTTCTGGCTGATGTGTATTTTTTTTCCAAACTCCACCTGAGCCTATTACACAGCATCCTATCTGTGGAAAACGGAAGTGCAGGGATAGGGAAGAAAATTATATGAATCCAAGAGAGACTTGCTAGTTTAGGCTAGCTAAGTTGGTAGAGCATGAGACTCTTTATGTCAAGGTTGTGGGTTCGAGCCCCATGTTGGGCAAAAACAACTAGCATTTTAGTGCTTTTTGACAGAAAAGAGAGCAATTGAACGTCTCTTCACAATATTTGCAATATTTTCATTGTTAACATTCAATATATGAATGCATGTCTGGATGATATTTAATGCGGTAATACCACCATACCTTAATGTATTCAATGTAAAGGAAAAGGTGTGTATCATCTTACTATAAAATAAAGTGGAGAAAACACAAATAGGACATTTTTTTCACACAGGTTTAATCGGCTATTTCCTGATATTCTTCAAAACGTTCTGATATTGACTGGTAATTATGTTTGATACTTTCTTAGACTATTTCTGCCTCTGGCTGATGTGTATTTTCTTTCCAAACTCCACCTGAGCCTATGATTACACAGCATCCTATCTGTGGAAAACGGCAGTGCAGGGATATGGAAGAAAACTATTTGGTTCCAAAAGAGCCCATCTAGCTCAGTCGGTAGAGCATGAGACTCTTAATCTCAGGGTTGTAGGTTTGAGCCCCACGTTGGGCAAAAACAACTATAATTTTAGTGCTTTTCGACAAAAAAGAGAGACATTGAAAGTCTCTTCACAATATTTGCAGTATTTTCATTGTTAACATTGAATATATGAATACATGTCTGGATGATGTTTAATGTGCCAATACCATACCTTAATGTATTCACTGTAAAAGAAAAAGTGTGTATCATCTTTCTATAAAATAAAGTGGAGAAAACACAAATAGGACATTTTTTCCACACAGGTTTAATCAGCTATTTCCTGATATTCTTCAAAGCATTCTGATATTGACTGGTAATTGTGTTTGATACTTTCCTAGACTATTTCTGTCTCTGGCTGATGTGTATTTTCTTTCCAAACTCCACCTGAGCCTATGATTACACAGCATCCTATCTGTGGAAAACAGCAGTGCAGGGATAGGGAAGCAAACTATTGGGTTCCAAAAGAGCCCGCCTAGCTCAGTCGGTAAAGCATGAGTCTCTTAATCTCAAGGTTGTTGGTTGGACCCCCACATTGGGTGAAAAAAGCTATAATATTAGTGCTTTTTGTCAAAAAAGAGAGAAATTGAAAGTCTCTTCACAATATTTGCAATATTTTCATTGTTAACATTCAATATGTGAATGCATGTCTGGATGATGTTTAATGGGGTAATACCATACCTTAATGGATTCACTGTAAAAGAAAAAGTGTGTATCATCTTACTATAAAATAAAGTGGAGAAAACACAAATAGGACATTTTTTTCACACAGGTTTAATCGGCTATTTCCTGATATTCTTCAAAGCGTTCTAATATTGACTGGTAATTATGTTTGATACTTTCTTAGACTATTTCTGCCTCTGGCTGATGTGTATTTTCTTTCCAAACTCCACCTGAGCCTATGATTACACGGCATCCTATCTGTGGAAAACGGAAGTGCAGGGATAGGGAAGAAAACTATACAAATCAAAAGGAGCCCAGCTAGCTCAGTCGGTAGAGCATGAGTCTCTTAATCGCAGGGTTGCCGGTTTGAGCCCCACTTTGGGCAAAAACAACTGTAATTTTAGTGCTTTTCGACAAAAAAGAGAGAAGTTGAAAGTCTCTTCACAATATTTGCAGTATTTTCATTGTTAACATTCAATACATGAATACATGTGTGGATGATGTGTAATGGGGCAATACCATACCTTAATGTATTCACTGCAAAAGAAAAAGTATGTATCATCTTACTATAAAATAAAGTGGAGAGAACACAAATAAGACTTTTTTTTCACACAGGTTTAATCGGCTATTTCCTGATATTCTTCAATGCGTTCTGATATTGACTGGTAATTGTGTTTGATACTTTCTTAGACTATTTCTGCCTCTGGCTGATGTGCATTTTCTTTCCAAACTCCACCTGAGCCTATGATTACACAGCATCCTATCTGTGGAAAACGGCAGTGCAGGGATAGGGAAGAAAACTATTTGGTTCCAAAAGGGCCCGTCTAGCTTAGTCGGTAGAGCATGAGACTCTTAATCTCAGGGTCGTGGGTTCAAGCCCCACGTTGGGCTAAAACAACTAAAATTTTAGTGCTTTTCGACAAAAAAAAGAGAAATTGAAAGTCTCTTCACAATATTTGCAGTATTTTCATTGTTAACATTCAATATATGAATACAAGTCTGGATGATGTTTAATGCGGCAATACCATACCTTAATGTATTCACTGTAAAAGAAAAAGTGTGTATCATCTTACTATAAAAGGAAAAACACAAATAGGACATTTTTTCACACAGGTTTAATCGGCTATTTCATGATATTCTTCAAAGCGTTCTGATATTGACTGGTAATTGTGTTTGATACTTTCTTACACTATTTCTGCCTCTGGCTGATGTGTATTTTTTTTCCAAACTCCACCTGAGCCTATTACACAGCATCCTATCTGTGGAAAACGGAAGTGCAGGGATAGGGAAGAAAATTATATGAATCCAAAAGAGACTTGCTCGTTTAGGCTAGCTAAGTTGGTAGAGCATGAGACTCTTAAAGGCAAGGTTGTGGGTTCGAGCCCCATGTTGGGCAAAAACAACTAGCATTTTAGTGCTTTTTGACAGAAAAGAGAGCAATTGAACGTCTCTTCACAATATTTGCAATATTTTCATTGTTAACATTCAATATATGAATGCATGTCTGGATGATGTTTAATGCGGTAATACCATACCTTAATGTATTCACTGTGAAAGAAAAGGTATGTATCATCTTACTATAAAATAAAGTGGAGAAAACACAAATAGGACATTTTTTTCACACAGGTTTAATCGGCTATTTCCTGATATTCTTCAAAACGTTCTGATATTGACTGGTAATTATGTTTGATACTTTCTTAGACTATTTCTGCCTCTGGCTGATGTGTATTTTCTTTCCAAACTCCACCTGAGCCTATGATTACACAGCATCCTATCTGTGGAAAACGGCAGTGCAGGGATAGGGAAGAAAACTATTTAGTTCCAAAAGAGCCCGTCTAGCTCAGTCGGTAGAACATGAGACTCTTAATCTCAGGGTTGTAGGTTTGAGCCCCACGTTGGGCAAAAACAACTATAATTTTAGTACTTTTCGACAAAAAAGAGAGACATTGAAAGTCTCTTCACAATATTTGCAGTATTTTCATTGTTAACATTGAATATATGAATACATTTCTGGATGATGTTTAATGTGCCAATACCATACCTTAATGTATTCACTGTAAAAGAAAAAGTGTGTATCATCTTACTATAAAATAAAGTGGAGAAAACACAAATAGGACATTTTTTCCACTTTCCACACAGGTTTAATCAGCTATTTCCTGATATTCTTCAAAGCATTCTGATATTGACTGGTAATTGTGTTTGATACTTTCTTAGACTATTTCTGTCTCTGGCTGATGTGTATTTTCTTTCCAAACTCCACCTGAGCCTATGATTACACAGCATCCTATCTGTGGAAAACAGCAGTGCAGGGATAGGGAAGCAAACTATTGGGCTCCAAAAGAGCCCGCCTAGCTCAGTCGGTAAAGCATGAGTCACTTAATCTCAAGGTTGTTGGTTGGACCCCCACATTGGGTGAAAAAAGCTATAATATTAGTGCTTTATGTCAAAAAAGAGAGAAATTGAAAGTCTCTTCACAATATTTGCAATATTTTCATTGTTAACATTCAATATGTGAATGCATGTCTGGATGATGTTTAATGGGGTAATACCATACCTTAATGGATTCACTGTAAAAGAAAAAGTGTGTATCATCTTACTATAAAATAAAGCGGAGAAAACACAAATAGGATATTTTTTTCACACAGGTTTAATCGGGTATTTCCTGATATTCTTCAAAGCGTTCTAATATTGACTGGTAATTATGTTTGATACTTTCTTAGACTATTTCTGCCTCTGGCTGATGTGTATTTTCTTTCCAAACTCCACCTGAGCCTATGATTACACAGCATCCTATCTGTGGAAAACGGCAGTGCAGGGATAGGGAAGAAAACTATTTGGTTCCAAAAGAGCCCGTCTAGCTTAGTCGGTAGAGCATGAGACTCTTAATCTCAGGGTCGTGGGTTCAAGCCCCACGTTGGGCTAAAACAACTAAGATTTTAGTGCTTTTTGACCAAAAAAATTGATATTGAAAGTCTCTTCACAATATTTGCAATATTTTCATTGTTAACATGCAATATATGAATGCATGTATGGATGATGTGTAAAGGGGCAATACCATACCTTAATGTATTCACTGTAAAAGAAAAAGTATGTATCATCTTACTATAAAATAAAGTGGAGAGAACACAAATAAGACTTTTTTTTCACACAGGTTTAATCGGCTATTTCCTGATATTCTTCAATGCGTTCTGATATTGACTGGTAATTGTGTTTGATACTTTCTTAGACTATTTCTGCCTCTGGCTGATGTGTATTTTCTTTCCAAACTCCACCTGAGCCTTTGATTACACAGCATCCTATCTGTGGAAAACGGCAGTGCAGGGATAGGGAAGAAAACTATAGGCATCCAAAGGAGCCCGGCTAGCTCAGTCGGTAGAGCATAAAACTCTTAATCTCAGGTTTGTGGGTTTGAGCCCCACGTTGGGCGAAAACAACTAAAACTTTAGTGCTTTTTGACCAAAAAAATAGATATTGAAAGTCTCTTCACAATATTTGCAATATTTTCATTGTTAACATGCAATATATGAATGCATGTCTGGATGATGTGTAATGGGGCAATACCACACCTTAATGTATTCACTGCAAAAGAAAAAGTATGTATCATCTTACTATAAAATAAAGTGGAGAGAACACAAATAAGACTTTTTTTTCAGACAGGTTTAATCGGCTATTTCCTGATATTCTTCAATGCGTTCTGATATTGACTGGTAATTGTGTTTGATACTTTCTTAGACTATTTCTGCCTCTGGCTGATGTGCATTTTCTTTCCAAACTCCACCTGAGCCTATGATTACACAGCATCCTATCTGTGGAAAACGGCAGTGCAGGGATAGGGAAGAAAACTATAGGCATCCAAAGGAGCCCGGCTAGCTCAGTTGGTAGAGCATGAAACTCTTAATCTCAGGGTTGCAGGTTTGAGCCCCTCGTTGGGCAACAACATCTATAATTTTATTGCTTTTCGACAAAAAAGAGAGAAATTGAAAGTCTCTTCACAATATTTGCAGTATTTTCATTGTTAACATTCAATATATGAATACAAGTCTGGATGATGTTTAATGAGGCAATACCATACCCTAATGTATTCACTGTAAAAGAAAAAGTGTGTATCATCTTACTATAAAATAAAGTGGAAAAACACAAATAGGACATTTTTTCACACAGGTTTAATCGGCTATTTCATGATATTCTTCAAAGCGTTCTGATATTGACTGGTAATTGTGTTTGATACTTTCTTAGACTATTTCTGCCTCTGGCTGATGTGTATTTTTTTTCCAAACTCCACCTGAGCCTATTACACAGCATCCTATCTGTGGAAAACGGAAGTGCAGGGATAGGGAAGAAAATTATATGAATCCAAAAGAGACTTGCTAGTTTAGGCTAGCTAAGTTGGTAGAGCATGAGACTCTTCATGTCAAGGTTGTGGGTTTGAGCCCCATGTTGGGCAAAAACAACTAGCATTTTAGTGCTTTTTGACAGAAAAGAGAGCAATTGAACGTCTCTTCACAATATTTGCAATATTTTCAATGTTAACATTCAATATATGAATGCATGTCTGGATGATGTTTAATGCGGTAATACCATACCTTAATGTATTCACTGTAAAAGAAAAGGTGTGTATCATCTTACAATAAAATAAAGTGGAGAAAACACAAATAGGACATTTTTTCCACTTTCCACACAGGTTTAATCAGCTATTTCCTGATATTCTTCAAAGCATTCTGATATTGACTGGTAATTGTGTTTGATACTTTCTTAGACTATTTCTGTCTCTGGCTGATGTGTATTTTCTTTCCAAACTCCACCTGAGCCTATGATTAAACAGCATCCTATCTGTGGAAAACAGCAGTGCAGGGATAGGGAAGCAAACTATTGGGCTCCAAAAGAGCCCGCCTAGCTCAGTCGGTAAAGCATGAGTCACTTAATCTCAAGGTTGTTGGTTGGACCCCCACATTGGGTGAAAAAAGCTATAATATTAGTGCTTTATGTCAAAAAAGAGAGAAATTGAAAGTCTCTTCACAATATTTGCAATATTTTCATTGTTAACATTCAATATGTGAATGCATGTCTGGATGATGTTTAATGGGGTAATACCATACCTTAATGGATTCACTGTAAAAGAAAAAGTGTGTATCATCTTACTATAAAATAAAGTGGAGAAAACACAAATAGGATATTTTTTTCACACAGGTTTAATCGGGTATTTCCTGATATTCTTCAAAGCGTTCTAATATTGACTGGTAATTATGTTTGATACTTTCTTAGACTATTTCTGCCTCTGGCTGATGTGTATTTTCTTTCCAAACTCCACCTGAGCCTATGATTACACAGCATCCTATCTGTGGAAAACGGCAGTGCAGGGATAGGGAAGAAAACTATTTGGTTCCAAAAGAGCCCGTCTAGCTTAGTCGGTAGAGCATGAGACTCTTAATCTCAGGGTCGTGGGTTCAAGCCCCACGTTGGGCTAAAACAACTAAAATTTTAGTGCTTTTTGACCAAAAAAATTGATATTGAAAGTCTCTTCACAATATTTGCAATATTTTCATTGTTAACATGCAATATATGAATGCATGTATGGATGATGTGTAATGGGGCAATACCATACCTTAATGTATTCACTGTAAAAGAAAAAGTATGTATCATCTTACTATAAAATAAAGTGGAGAGAACACAAATAAGACTTTTTTTTCACACAGGTTTAATCGGCTATTTCCTGATATTCTTCAATGCGTTCTGATATTGACTGGTAATTGTGTTTGATACTTTCTTAGACTATTTCTGCCTCTGGCTGATGTGTATTTTCTTTCCAAACTCCACCTGAGCCTTTGATTACACAGCATCCTATCTGTGGAAAACGGCAGTGCAGGGATAGGGAAGAAAACTATAGGCATCCAAAGGAGCCCGGCTAGCTCAGTCGGTAGAGCATGAAACTCTTAATCTCAGGTTTGTGGGTTTGAGCCCCACGTTGGGCGAAAACAACTAAAATTTTAGTGCTTTTTGACCAAAAAAAAGATATTGAAAGTCTCTTCACAATATTTGCAATATTTTCATTGTTAACATGCAATATATGAATGCATGTCTGGATGATGTGTAATGGGGCAATACCACACCTTAATGTATTCACTGCAAAAGAGAAAGTATGTATCATCTTACTATAAAATAAAGTGGAGAGAACACAAATAAGACTTTTTTTTCAGACAGGTTTAATCGGCTATTTCCTGATATTCTTCAATGCGTTCTGATATTGACTGGTAATTGTGTTTGATACTTTCTTAGACTATTTCTGCCTCTGGCTGATGTGCATTTTCTTTCCAAACTCCACCTGAGCCTATGATTACACAGCATCCTATCTGTGGAAAACGGCAGTGCAGGGATAGGGAAGAAAACTATAGGCATCCAAAAGAGCCCGGCTAGCTCAGTTGGTAGAGCATGAAACTTTTAATCTCAGGGTTGCAGGTTTGAGCCCCTCGTTGGGCAACAACATCTATAATTTTAGTGCTTTTCGACAAAAAAGAGAGAAATTGAAAGTCTCTTCACAATATTTGCAGTATTTTCATTGTTAACATTCAATATATGAATACAAGTCTGGATGATGTTTAATGCGGCAATACCATACCCTAATGTATTCACTGTAAAAGAAAAAGTGTGTATCATCTTACTATAAAATAAAGTGGAAAAACACAAATAGGACATTTTTTCACACAGGTTTAATCGGCTATTTCATGATATTCTTCAAAGCGTTCTGATATTGACTGGTAATTGTGTTTGATACTTTCTTAGACTATTTCTGCCTCTGGCTGATGTGTATTTTTTTTCCAAACTCCACCTGAGCCTATTACACAGCATCCTATCTGTGGAAAACGGAAGTGCAGGGATAGGGAAGAAAATTATATGAATCCAAAAGAGACTTGCTATTTTAGGCTAGCTAAGTTGGTAGAGCATGAGACTCTTCATTTCAAGGTTGTGGGTTCGAGCCCCATGTTGGGCAAAAACAACTAGCATTTTAGTGCTTTTTGACAGAAAAGAGAGCAATTGAACGTCTCTTCACAATATTTGCAATATTTTCAATGTTAACATTCAATATATGAATGCATGTCTGGATGATGTTTAATGCGGTAATACCATACCTTAATGTATTCACTGTAAAAGAAAAGGTGTGTATCATCTTACATTAAAATAAAGTGGAGAAAACACAAATAGGACATTTTTTTCACACAGGTTTAATCAGCTATTTCCTGATATTCTTCAAAACGTTCTGATATTGACTGGTAATTATGTTTGATACTTTCTTAGACTATTTCTGCCTCTGGCTGATGTGTATTTTCTTTCCAAACTCCACCTGAGCCTATGATTACACAGCATCCTATCTGTGGAAAACAGCAGTGCAGGGATAGGGAAGCAAATTATTGGGCTCCAAAAGAGCCCGCCTAGCTCAGTCGGTAAAGCATGAGTCACTTAATCTCAAGGTTGTAGGTTTGAGCCCCACGTTGGGCAAAAACAACTATAATTTTAGTGCTTTTCGACAAAAAAGAGAGAAATTGAAAGTCTCTTCACAATATTTGCAGTATTTTCATTGTTAACATTCAATATATGAATACAAGTCTGGATGATGTTTAATGCGGCAATACCATACCTTAATGTATTCACTGTAAAAGAAAAAGTGTGTATCATCTTACTATAAAATAAAGTGGAGAAAACACAAATAGGACATTTTTTCACACAGGTTTAATCGGCTATTTCATGATATTCTTCAAAGCGTTCTGATATTGACTGGTAATTGTGTTTGATACTTTCTTACACTATTTCTGCCTCTGGCTGATGTGTATTTTTTTTCCAAACTCCACCTGAGCCTATTACACAGCATCCTATCTGTGGAAAACGGAAGTGCAGGGATAGGGAAGAAAATTATATGAATCCAAAAGAGACTTGCTCGTTTAGGCTAGCTAAGTTGGTAGAGCATGAGACTCTTAAAGGCAAGGTTGTGGGTTCGAGCCCCATGTTGGGCAAAAACAACTAGCATTTTAGTGCTTTTTGACAGAAAAGAGAGCAATTGAACGTCTCTTCACAATATTTGCAATATTTTCATTGTTAACATTCAATATATGAATGCATGTCTGGATGATGTTTAATGCGGTAATACCATACCTTAATGTATTCACTGTGAAAGAAAAGGTATGTATCATCTTACTATAAAATAAAGTGGAGAAAACACAAATAGGACATTTTTTTCACACAGGTTTAATCGGCTATTTCCTGATATTCTTCAAAACGTTCTGATATTGACTGGTAATTATGTTTGATACTTTCTTAGACTATTTCTGCCTCTGGCTGATGTGTATTTTCTTTCCAAACTCCACCTGAGCCTATGATTACACAGCATCCTATCTGTGGAAAACGGCAGTGCAGGGATAGGGAAGAAAACTATTTAGTTCCAAAAGAGCCCGTCTAGCTCAGTCGGTAGAACATGAGACTCTTAATCTCAGGGTTGTAGGTTTGAGCCCCACGTTGGGCAAAAACAACTATAATTTTAGTACTTTTCGACAAAAAAGAGAGACATTGAAAGTCTCTTCACAATATTTGCAGTATTTTCATTGTTAACATTGAATATATGAATACATGTCTGGATGATGTTTAATGTGCCAATACCATACCTTAATGTATTCACTGTAAAAGAAAAAGTGTGTATCATCTTACTATAAAATAAAGTGGAGAAAACACAAATAGGACATTTTTTCCACTTTCCACACAGGTTTAATCAGCTATTTCCTGATATTCTTCAAAGCATTCTGATATTGACTGGTAATTGTGTTTGATACTTTCTTAGACTATTTCTGTCTCTGGCTGATGTGTATTTTCTTTCCAAACTCCACCTGAGCCTATGATTACACAGCATCCTATCTGTGGAAAACAGCAGTGCAGGGATAGGGAAGCAAACTATTGGGCTCCAAAAGAGCCTGCCTAGCTCAGTCGGTAAAGAATGAGTCACTTAATCTCAAGGTTGTTGGTTGGACCCCCACATTGGGTGAAAAAAGCTATAATATTAGTGCTTTATGTCAAAAAAGAGAGAAATTGAAAGTCTCTTCACAATATTTGCAATATTTTCATTGTTAACATTCAATATGTGAATGCATGTCTGGATGATGTTTAATGGGGTAATACCATACCTTAATGGATTCACTGTAAAAGAAAAAGTGTGTATCATCTTACTATAAAATAAAGTGGAGAAAACACAAATAGGATATTTTTTTCACACAGGTTTAATCGGGTATTTCCTGATATTCTTCAGAGCGTTCTAATATTGACTGGTAATTATGTTTGATACTTTCTTAGACTATTTCTGCCTCTGGCTGATGTGTATTTTCTTTCCAAACTCCACCTGAGCCTATGATTACACAGCATCCTATCTGTGGAAAACGGCAGTGCAGGGATAGGGAAGAAAACTATTTGGTTCCAAAAGAGCCCGTCTAGCTTAGTCGGTAGAGCATGAGACTCTTAATCTCAGGGTCGAGGGTTCAAGCCCCACGTTGGGCTAAAACAACTAAGATTTTAGTGCTTTTTGACCAAAAAAATTGATATTGAAAGTCTCTTCACAATATTTGCAATATTTTCATTGTTAACATGCAATATATGAATGCATGTATGGATGATGTGTAATGGGGCAATACCATACCTTAATGTATTCACTGTAAAAGAAAAAGTATGTATCATCTTACTATAAAATAAAGTGGAGAGAACACAAATAAGACTTTTTTTTCACACAGGTTTAATCGGCTATTTCCTGATATTCTTCAATGCGTTCTGATATTGACTGGTAATTGTGTTTGATACTTTCTTAGACTATTTCTGCCTCTGGCTGATGTGTATTTTCTTTCCAAACTCCACCTGAGCCTTTGATTACACAGCATCCTATCTGTGGAAAACGGCAGTGCAGGGATAGGGAAGAAAACTATAGGCATCCAAAGGAGCCCGGCTAGCTCAGTCGGTAGAGCATGAAACTCTTAATCTCAGGTTTGTGGGTTTGAGCCCCACGTTGGGCGAAAACAACTAAAATTTTAGTGCTTTTTGACCAAAAAAATAGATATTGAAAGTCTCTTCACAATATTTGCAATATTTTCATTGTTAACATGCAATATATGAATGCATGTCTGGATGATGTGTAATGGGGCAATACCACACCTTAATGTATTCACTGCAAAAGAAAAAGTATGTATCATCTTACTATAAAATAAAGTGGAGAGAACACAAATAAGACTTTTTTTTCAGACAGGTTTAATCGGCTATTTCCTGATATTCTTCAATGCGTTCTGATATTGACTGGTAATTGTGTTTGATACTTTCTTAGACTATTTCTGCCTCTGGCTGATGTGCATTTTCTTTCCAAACTCCACCTGAGCCTATGATTACACAGCATCCTATCTGTGGAAAACGGCAGTGCAGGGATAGGGAAGAAAACTATAGGCATCCAAAGGAGCCCGGCTAGCTCAGTTGGTAGAGCATGAAACTCTTAATCTCAGGGTTGCAGGTTTGAGCCCCTCGTTGGGCAACAACATCTATAATTTTATTGCTTTTCGACAAAAAAGAGAGAAATTGAAAGTCTCTTCACAATATTTGCAGTATTTTCATTGTTAACATTCAATATATGAATACAAGTCTGGATGATGTTTAATGAGGCAATACCATACCCTAATGTATTCACTGTAAAAGAAAAAGTGTGTATCATCTTACTATAAAATAAAGTGGAAAAACACAAATAGGACATTTTTTCACACAGGTTTAATCGGCTATTTCATGATATTCTTCAAAGCGTTCTGATATTGACTGGTAATTGTGTTTGATACTTTCTTAGACTTGTTCTGCCTCTGGCTGATGTGTATTTTTTTTCCAAACTCCACCTGAGCCTATTACACAGCATCCTATCTGTGGAAAACGGAAGTGCAGGGATAGGGAAGAAAATTATATGAATCCAAAAGAGACTTGCTAGTTTAGGCTAGCTAAGTTGGTAGAGCATGAGACTCTTCATGTCAAGGTTGTGGGTTTGAGCCCCATGTTGGGCAAAAACAACTAGCATTTTAGTGCTTTTTGACAGAAAAGAGAGCAATTGAACGTCTCTTCACAATATTTGCAATATTTTCAATGTTAACATTCAATATATGAATGCATGTCTGGATGATGTTTAATGCGTTAATACCATACCTTAATGTATTCACTGTAAAAGAAAAGGTGTGTATCATCTTACAATAAAATAAAGTGGAGAAAACACAAATAGGACATTTTTCCACTTTCCACACAGGTTTAATCAGCTATTTCCTGATATTCTTCAAAGCATTCTGATATTGACTGGTAATTGTGTTTGATACTTTCTTAGACTATTTCTGTCTCTGGCTGATGTGTATTTTCTTTCCAAACTCCACCTGAGCCTATGATTACACAGCATCCTATCTGTGGAAAACAGCAGTGCAGGGATAGGGAAGCAAACTATTGGGCTCCAAAAGAGCCCGCCTAGCTCAGTCGGTAAAGCATGAGTCACTTAATCTCAAGGTTTTTGGTTGGACCCCCACATTGGGTGAAAAAAGCTATAATATTAGTGCTTTATGTCAAAAAAGAGAGAAATTGAAAGTCTCTTCACAATATTTGCAATATTTTCATTGTTAACATTCAATATGTGAATGCATGTCTGGATGATGTTTAATGGGGTAATACCATACCTTAATGGATTCACTGTAAAAGAAAAAGTGTGTATCATCTTACTATAAAATAAAGTGGAGAAAACACAAATAGGATATTTTTTTCACACAGGTTTAATCGGGTATTTCCTGATATTCTTCAAAGCGTTCTAATATTGACTGGTAATTATGTTTGATACTTTCTTAGACTATTTCTGCCTCTGGCTGATGTGTATTTTCTTTCCAAACTCCACCTGAGCCTATGATTACACAGCATCCTATCTGTGGAAAACGGCAGTGCAGGGATAGGGAAGAAAACTATTTGGTTCCAAAAGAGCCTGTCTAGCTTAGTCGGTAGAGCATGAGACTCTTAATCTCAGGGTCGTGGGTTCAAGCCCCACGTTGGGCTAAAACAACTAAAATTTTAGTGCTTTTTGACCAAAAAAATTGATATTGAAAGTCTCTTCACAATATTTGCAATATTTTCATTGTTAACATGCAATATATGAATGCATGTATGGATGATGTGTAATGGGGCAATACCATACCTTAATGTATTCACTGTAAAAGAAAAAGTATGTATCATCTTACTATAAAATAAAGTGGAGAGAACACAAATAAGACTTTTTTTTCACACAGGTTTAATCGGCTATTTCCTGATATTCTTCAATGCGTTCTGATATTGACTGGTAATTGTGTTTGATACTTTCTTAGACTATTTCTGCCTCTGGCTGATGTGTATTTTCTTTCCAAACTCCACCTGAGCCTTTGATTACACAGCATCCTATCTGTGGAAAACGGCAGTGCAGGGATAGGGAAGAAAACTATAGGCATCCAAAGGAGCCCGGCTAGCTCAGTCGGTAGAGCATGAAACTCTTAATCTCAGGTTTGTGGGTTTGAGCCCCACGTTGGGCGAAAACAACTAAAATTTTAGTGCTTTTTGACCAAAAAAAAGATATTGAAAGTCTCTTCACAATATTTGCAATATTTTCATTGTTAACATGCAATATATGAATGCATGTCTGGATGATGTGTAATGGGGCAATACCACACCTTAATGTATTCACTGCAAAAGAAAAAGTATGTATCATCTTACTATAAAATAAAGTGGAGAGAACACAAATAAGACTTTTTTTTCAGACAGGTTTAATCGGCTATTTCCTGATATTCTTCAATGCGTTCTGATATTGACTGGTAATTGTGTTTGATACTTTCTTAGACTATTTCTGCCTCTGGCTGATGTGCATTTTCTTTCCAAACTCCACCTGAGCCTATGATTACACAGCATCCTATCTGTGGAAAACGGCAGTGCAGGGATAGGGAAGAAAACTATAGGCATCCAAAAGAGCCCGGCTAGCTCAGTTGGTAGAGCATGAAACTCTTAATCTCAGGGTTGCAGGTTTGAGCCCCTCGTTGGGCAACAACATCTATAATTTTAATGCTTTTCGACAAAAAAGAGAGAAATTGAAAGTCTCTTCACAATATTTGCAGTATTTTCATTGTTAACATTCAATATATGAATACAAGTCTGGATGATGTTTAATGCGGCAATACCATACCCTAATGTATTCACTGTAAAAGAAAAAGTGTGTATCATCTTACTATAAAATAAAGTGGAAAAACACAAATAGGACATTTTTTCACACAGGTTTAATCGGCTATTTCATGATATTCTTCAAAGCGTTCTGATATTGACTGGTAATTGTGTTTGATACTTTCTTAGACTATTTCTGCCTCTGGCTGATGTGTATTTTTTTTCCAAACTCCACCTGAGCCTATTACACAGCATCCTATCTGTGGAAAACGGAAGTGCAGGGATAGGGAAGAAAATTATATGAATCCAAAAGAGACTTGCTATTTTAGGCTAGCTAAGTTGGTAGAGCATGAGACTCTTCATTTCAAGGTTGTGGGTTCGAGCCCCATGTTGGGCAAAAACAACTAGCATTTTAGTGCTTTTTGACAGAAAAGAGAGCAATTGAACGTCTCTTCACAATATTTGCAATATTTTCAATGTTAACATTCAATATATGAATGCATGTCTGGATGATGTTTAATGCGGTAATACCATACCTTAATGTATTCACTGTAAAAGAAAAGGTGTGTATCATCTTACAATAAAATAAAGTGGAGAAAACACAAATAGGACATTTTTTTCACACAGGTTTAATCAGCTATTTCCTGATATTCTTCAAAACGTTCTGATATTGACTGGTAATTATGTTTGATACTTTCTTAGACTATTTCTGCCTCTGGCTGATGTGTATTTTCTTTCCAAACTCCACCTGAGCCTATGATTACACAGCATCCTATCTGTGGAAAACAGCAGTGCAGGGATAGGGAAGCAAATTATTGGGCTCCAAACGAGCCCGCCTAGCTCAGTCGGTAAAGCATGAGTCACTTAATCTCAAGGTTGTAGGTTTGAGCCCCACGTTGGGCAAAAACAACTATAATTTTAGTGCTTTTCGACAAAAAAGAGAGAAATTGAAAGTCTCTTCACAATATTTGCAGTATTTTCATTGTTAACATTCAATATATGAATACAAGTCTGGATGATGTTTAATGCGGCAATACCATACCTTAATGTATTCACTGTAAAAGAAAAAGTGTGTATCATCTTACTATAAAATAAAGTGGAGAAAACACAAATAGGACATTTTTTCACACAGGTTTAATCGGCTATTTCATGATATTCTTCAAAGCGTTCTGATATTGACTGGTAGTTGTGTTTGATACTTTCTTAGACTATTTCTGCCTCTGGCTGATGTGTATTTTTTTTCCAAACTCCACCTGAGCCTATTACACAGCATCCTATCTGTGGAAAACGGAAGTGCAGGGATAGGGAAGAAAATTATATGAATCCAAAAGAGACTTGCTAGTTTAGGCTAGCTAAGTTGGTAGAGCATGAGACTCTTAACGTCAAAGTCGTGGGTTCGAGCCCCATGTTGGGCAAAAACAACTAGCATTTTAGTGCTTTTTGACAGAAAAGAGAGCAATTGAACGTCTCTTCACAATATTTGCAATATTTTCATTGTTAACATTCAATATATGAATGCATGTCTGGATGATGTTTAATGCGGTAATACCATACCTTAATGTATTCACTGTAAAAGAAAAGGTGTGTATCATCTTACTATAAAATAAAGTGGAGAAAACACAAATAGGACATTTTTTTCACACAGGTTTAATCGGCTATTTCCTGATATTCTTCAAAACGTTTTGATATTGACTGGTAGTTATGTTTGATACTTTCTTAGACTATTTCTGCCTCTGGCTGATGTGTATTTTCTTTCCAAACTCCACCAGAGCCTATGATTACACAGCATCCTATCTGTGGAAAGCGGCAGTGCAGGGATAGGGAAGAAAACTATAGGCATCCAAAGGAGCCCAGCTAGCTCAGTCGGTAGCGCATGAGACTCCTAATCTCAGGGTCGTGGGTTCGAGCCCCATGTTGGGCGAAAACAACTAAAATTTTAGTGCTTTTTGACCAAAAAAATAGAAATTGAAAGTCTCTTTGCAATATTTTCATTGTTAACATGCAATATATGAATGCATGTCTGGATGATGTGTAATGGGGCAATACCACACCTTAATTTATTCACTGTAAAAGAAAAATTATGTATCATCTTACTATAAAATAAAGTGGAGAAAACACAAATAAGACTTTTTTCCACACAGGTTTAATCGGCTATTTCCTGATATTCTTCAATGCGTTCTGATATTGACTGGTAATTGTGTTTGATACTTTCTTAGACTATTTCTGCCTCTGGCTGATGTGTATTTTCTTTCCAAACTCCACCAGAGCCTATGATTACACAGCATCCTATCTGTGGAAAGCGGCAGTGCAGGGATAGGGAAGAAAACTATAGGTATCCAAAGGAGCCCGGCTAGCTCAGTCGGTAGAGCATGAGACTCTTAATCTCAGGGTCGTGGGTTCGAGCCCCATGTTGGGCGAAAACAACTAAAATTTTTGTGCTTTTTGACCAAAAAAATAGAAATTGAAAGTCTCTTTGCAATATTTTCATTGTTAACATGCAATATATGAATGCATGTCTGGATGATGTGTAATGGGGCAATACCACACCTTAATGTATTCACTGTAAAAGAAAAAGTATGTATCATCTTACTATAAAATAAAGTGGAGAAAACACAAATAAGACTTTTTTCCACACAGGTTTAATCGGCTATTTCCTGATATTCTTCAATGCGTTCTGATATTGACTGGTAATTGTGTTTGATACTTTCTTAGACTATTTCTGCCTCTGGCTGATGTGTATTTTCTTTCCAAACTCCACCAGAGCCTATGATTACACAGCATCCTATCTGTGGAAAGCGGCAGTGCAGCGATAGGGAAGAAAACTATAGGCATCCAAAGGAGCCCGGCTAGCTCAGTCGGTAGAGCATGAGACTCTTAATCTCAGGGTCGTGGGTGCGAACCCCACATTGGGCGAACACAACTAAAATTGTAGTGCTTTTTGACCAAAAAAATACATCCTATCTGTGGAAAACGGCAGTGCAGGGATAGGGAAGAAAACTATGGGCATCCAAAGGAGCCCGGCTTGCTCAGTCGGTAGCGCATGAGACTCTTAATCTCAGGGTCGTGGGTTCGAGCCCCACGTTGGGCGAAAACAACTGAAATTTTAGTGCTTTTTGACCAAAAAAATAGAAATTGAAAGTCTCTTTACAATATTTGCAATATTTTCATTGTTAACATGCAATATATGAATGCATGTCTGGATGATATGTAATGGGGCAATACCACACCTTAATGTATTCACTGTAAAAGAAAAAGTATGTATCATCTTACTATAAAATAAAGTGGAGAAAACACAAATAAGACTTTTTTCCACACAGGTTTAATCAGCTATTTCCTAATATTCTTCAATGCGTTCTGATATTGACTGGTAATTGTGTTTGATACTTTCTTAGTCTATTTCTGCCTCTGGCTGATGTGTATTTTCTTTCCAAACTCCACCAGAGCCTATGATTACACAGCATCCTATCTGTGGAAAACGGCAGTGCAGGGATAGGGAAGAAAACTATAGGCGTCCAAAGGAGCCCGGCTAGCTCAGTCGGTAGAGCATGAGACTCTTAATCTCAGCGTCGTGGGTTCGAGCCCCACGTTGGGCAAACACAACTAAAATTGTAGTGCTTTTGGACCAAAAAAATACATCCTATCTGTGGAAAACGGCAGTGCAGGGATAGGGAAGAAAACTGTAGGAATCCAAAGGAGCCCGGTTAGCTCAGTCGGTAGAGCATGAGACTCTTAATCTCAGGGTCGTGGGTTCGAGCCCCACGTTGGGCGAAAAAACTAAAATTGTAGTGCTTTTTGACCAAAAAAATAGAAATTGAAAGTCTCTTTGCAATATTTTCATAGTTAACATGCAATATATGAATGCATGTCTGGATGATGTGTAATGGGGCAATACCATACCTTAATGTATTCACTGTAAAAGAAAAAGTATGCATCATCTTACTATAAAATGGAGAAAACACAAATAAGACTTTTTTCCACACAGGTTTAATCGGCTATTTCCTGATATTCTTCAATGCGTTCTGATATTGACTGGTAATTGTGTTTGATACTTTCTTAGACTATTTATGCCTCTGGCTGATGTGTATTTTCTTTCCAAACTCCACCAGAGCCTATGATTACACAGCATCCTATCTGTGGAAAGCGGCAGTGCAGGGATAGGGAAGAAAACTATAGGCATCCAAAGGAGCCCGGCTAGCTCCGTCGGTAGAGCATGAGACTCTTAATCTCAGGGTCGTGGGTTCGAGCCCCACGTTGGGTGAAAACAACTAAAATTTTAGTGCTTTTTGACCAAAAAAATAGAAATTGAAAGTCTCTTTACAATATTTGCAATATTTTCATTGTTAACATGCAATATATGAATGCATGTCTGGATGATGTGTAATGGGGCAATACCACACCTTAATGTATTCACTGTAAAAGAAAAAGTATGTATCATCTTACTATAAAATAAAGTAGAGAAAAGACAAATAAGACTTTTTTCCACACAGGTTTAATCGGCTATTTCCTGATATTCTTCAATGCGTTCTGATATTGACTGGTAATTGTGTTTGATACTTTCTTAGACTATTTCTGCCTCTGGCTGATGTGTATTTTCTTTCCAAACTCCACCAGAGCCTATGATTACACAGCATCCTATCTGTGGAAAGCGGCAGTGCAGGGATAGGGAAGAAAACTATAGGCATCCAAAGGAGCCCGGCTAGCTCAGTCGGTGGAGCAAGAGACTCTTAATCTCAGGGTCGTGGGTTCAAGCCCCACGTTGGGCGAAAACAACTAAAATTTTAGTGCTTTTTGACCAAAAAAATAGAAATTGAAAGTCTCTTTACAATATTTGCAATATTTTCATTGTTAACATGCAATATATGAATGCATGTCTGGATGATGTGTAATGGGGCAATACCACACCTTAATGTATTCACTGTAAAAGAAAAAGTATGTATCATCTTACTATAAAATAAAGTGGAGACAACACAAATAAGACTTTTTTCCACACAGGTTTAATCGGCTATTTCCTGATATTCTTCAATGCGTTCTGATATTGACTGGTAATTGTGTTTGATACTTTCTTAGACTATTTCTGCCTCTGGCTGATGTGTATTTTCTTTCCAAACTCCACCAGAGCCTATGATTACACAGCATCCTATCTGTGGAAAACGGCAGTGCAGGGATAGAGAAGAAAACTATACGCATCCAAAGGAGCCCGGCTAGCTCAGTCGGTAGAGCATGAGAATCTTAATCTCAGGGTCGTGGGTTCAACTAAAATTGTAGTGCTTTTTGACCAAAAATATACATCCTATCTGTGGAAAACGGCAGTGCAGGGATAGGGAAGAAAACTATAGGCATCCAAAAGAGCCCGGCTAGCTCAGTCGGTAGAGCATGAGACTCTTAATCTCAGGGTCGTGGGTTGGCGAAAACAACGAAAATTTTAGTGCTTTTTGACCAAAAAAATAGAAATTGAAAGTCTCTTTACAATATTTGCAATATTTTCATTGTTAACATGCAATATATGAATGCATGTCTGGATGATGTGTAATGGGGCAATACCACACCTTAATGTATTCACTGTAAAAGAAAAGTATGTATCATCTTACTATAAAATAAAGTGGATGAAACACAAATAAGACTTTTTTCCACACAGGTTTAATCGGCTATTTCCTGATATTCTTCAATGCGTTCTGATATTGACTGGTAATTGTGTTTGATACTTTCTTAGACTATTTCTGCCTCTGGCGATGTGTATTTTCTTTCCAAACTCCACCAGAGCCTATGATTACACAGCATCCTATCTGTGGAAAGCGGCAGTGCAGGGATAGGGAAGAAAACTATATACATCCAAAGGAGCCCGGCTAGCTCAGTTGGTAGAGCATGAGACTCTTAATCTCAGGGTCGTGGGTTCGAGCCCCACGTTGGGCGAAAACAACTAAAATTTTAGTGCTTTTTGACCAAAAAAATAGAAATTGAAAGTCTCTTTACAATATTTGCAATATTTTCATTGTTAACATGCAATATATGAATGCATGTCTGGATGATGTGTAATGGGGCAATACCACACCTTAATGTATTCACTGTAAAAGAAAAAGTATGTATCATCTTACTATAAAATAAAGTGGAGAAAACACAAATAAGACTTTTTTCCACACAGGTTTAATCGGCTATTTCCTGATATTCTTCAATGCGTTCTGATATTGACTGGTAATTGTGTTTGATACTTTCTTAGACTATTTCTGCCTCTGGCTGATGTGTATTTTCTTTCCAAACTCCACCAGAGCCTATGATTACACAGCATCCTATCTGTGGAAAACGGCAGTGCAGGGATAGGGAAGAAAACTATAGGTATCCAAAGGAGCCCGGCTAGCTCAGTCGGTGGAGCATGAGACTCTTAATCTCAGGGTCGTGGGTGCGAACCCCACGTTGGGTGAAAACAACTAAAATTTTAGTGCTTTTTGACCAAAAAAATAGAAATTGAAAGTCTCTTTGCAATATTTTCATTGTTAACATGCAATATATGAATGCATGTCTGGATGATGTGTAATGGGGCAATACCATACCTTAATGTATTCACTGTAAAAGAAAAAGTATGCATCATCTTACTATAAAATAAAGTGGAGAAAACACAAATAAGACTTTTTTCCACACAGGTTTAATCGGCTATTTCCTGATATTCTTCAATGCGTTCTGATATTGACTGGTAATTGTGTTTGATACTTTCTTAGACTATTTCTGCCTCTGGCTGACGTGTATTTTCTTTCCAAACTCCACCAGAGCCTATGATTACACAGCATCCTATCTGTGGAAAGCGGCAGTGCAGGGATAGGGAAGAAAACTATAGGTATCCAAAGGAGCCCGGCTAGCTCAGTCGGTGGAGCATGAGACTCTTAATCTCAGGGTCGTGGGTTCGAACCCCACGTTGGGCGAAAACAACTAAAATTTTAGTGCTTTTTGACCAAAAAAATAGAAATTGAAAGTCTCTTTACAATATTTGCAATATTTTGATTGTTAACATGCAATATATGAATGCATGTCTGGATGATGTGTAATGGGGCAATACCACACCTTAATGTATTCACTGTAAAAGAAAAAGTATGTATCATCTTACTATAAAATAAAGTGGAGAAAACACAAATAAGACTTTTTTCCACACAGGTTTAATCGGCTATTTCCTGATATTCTTCAATGCGTTCTGATATTGACTGGTAATTGTGTTTGATACTTTCTTAGACTATTTCTGCCTCTGGCTGATGTGTATTTTCTTTCCAAACTCCACCAGAGCCTATGATTACACAGCATCCTATCTGTGGAAAACGGCAGTGCAGGGATAGAGAAGAAAACTATACGCATCCAAAGGAGCCCGGCTAGCTCAGTCGGTAGAGCATGAGACTCTTAATCTCAGGGTCGTGGGTTCAACTAAAATTGTAGTGCTTTTTGACCAAAAAAATACATCCTATCTGTGGAAAACGGCAGTGCAGGGATAGGGAAGAAAACTATAGGCATCCAAAAGAGCCCGGCTAGCTCAGTCGGTAGAGCATGAGACTCTTAATCTCAGGGTCGCGGGTTCGAGCCCCACGTTGGGTGAAAACAACTAAAATTTTAGTGCTTTTTGACCAAAAAAATAGAAATTGAAAGTCTCTTTACAATATTTGCAATATTTTCATTGTTAACATGCAATATATGAATGCATGTCTGGATGATGTGTAATGGGGCAATACCACACCTTAATGTATTCACTGTAAAAGAAAAAGTATGTATCATCTTACTATAAAATAAAGTGGAGAAAACACAAATAAGACTTTTTTCCACACAGGTTTAATCGGCTATTTCCTGATATTCTTCAATGCGTTCTGATATTGACTGGTAATTGTGTTTGATACTTTCTTAGACTATTTCTGCCTCTGGCTAATGTGTATTTTCTTTCCAAACTCCACCAGAGCCTATGATTACACAGCATCCTATCTGTGGAAAACGGCAGTGCAGGGATAGGGAAGAAAACTATAGGCATCCAAAGGAGCCCGGCTAGCTCAGTCGGTAGAGCATGAGACTCTTAATCTCAGGGTCGTGGGTTCGAGCCCCACGTTGGGCGAACACAACAAAAATTGTAATGCTTTTTGACCAAAAAAATACATCCTATCTGTGGAAAACGGCAGTGCAGGGATAGGGAAGAAAACTATAGGCATTCAAAGAAGCCTGGCTAGCTCAGTCGGTAGAGCATGAGACTCTTAATCTCAGGGTCGTGGGTTTGAGCCCCACGTTGGGCGAAAACAACTAAAATTTTAGTGCTTTTTGACCAAAAAAATAGAAATTGAAAGTCTCTTTACAATATTTGCAATATTTTCATTGTTAACATGCAATATATGAATGCATGTCTGGATGATGTGTAATGGGGCAATACCACACCTTAATGTATTCACTGTAAAAGAAAAAGTATGTATCATCTTACTATAAAATAAAGTGGAGAAAACACAAATACGACTTTTTTCCACACAGGTTTAATCGGCTATTTCCTGATATTCTTCAATGCGTTCTGATATTGACTGGTAATTGTGTTTGATACTTTCTTAGACTATTTCTGCCTCTGGCTGATGTGTATTTTCTTTCCAAACTCCACCAGAGCCTATGATTACACAGCATCCTATCTGTGGAAAACGGCAGTGCAGGGATAGGGAAGAAAACTATAGGCATTCAAAGGAGCCCGGCTAGCTCAGTCGGTAGAGCATGAGACTCTTAATCTCAGGGTCGTGGGTTTGAGCCCCACGTTGGGCGAAAACAACTAAAATTGTAGTGCTTTTTGACCAAAAAAATACATCCTATATGTGGAAAGCGGCAGTGCAGGGATAGGGAAGAAAACGTTGGGCGAAAACAACTAAAATTTTCGTGCTTTTTGACCAAAAAAATAGAAATTGAAAGTCTCTTTACAATATTTGCAATATTTTCATTGTTAACATGCAATATATGAATGCATGTCTGGATGATGTGTAATGGGGCAATACCACACCTTAATGTATTCACTGTAAAAGAAAAAGTATGTATCATCTTACTATAAAATAAAGTGGAGAAAACACAAATAAGACTTTTTTCCACACAGGTTTAATCGGCTATTTCCTGATATTCTTCAATGCGTTCTGATATTGACTGGTAATTGTGTTTGATACTTTCTTAGACTATTTCTGCCTCTGGCTGATGTGTATTTTCTTTCCAAACTCCACCAGAGCCTATGATTACACAGCATCCTATCTGTGGAAAACGGCAGTGCAGGGATAGGGAAGAAAACTATAGGTATCCAAAGGAGCCCGGCTAGCTCAGTCGGTAGAGCATGAGACTCTTAATCTCAGGGTCGTGGGTTCGAGCCCCACGTTGGGCGAAAACAACTAAAATTTTAGTGCTTTTTGACCAAAAAAATAGAAATTGAAAGTCTCTTTACAATATTTGCAATATTTTCATTGTTAACATGCAATATATGAATGCATGTCTGGATGATGTGTAATGGGGCAATACCACACCTTAATGTATTCACTGTAAAAGAAAAAGTATGTGTCATCTTACTATAAAATAAAGTGGAGAAAACACAAATAAGACTTTTTTCCACACAGGTTTAATCGACTATTTCCTGATATTCTTCAATGCGTTCTGATATTGACTGGTAATTGTGTTTGATACTTTCTTAGACTATTTCTGCCTCTGGCTGATGTGTATTTTCTTTCCAAACTCCACCAGAGCCTATGATTACACAGCATCCTATCTGTGGAAAACGGCAGTGCAGGGATAGGGAAGAAAACTATAGGTATCCAAAGGAGCCCGGCTAGCTCAGTCGGTGGAGCATGAGACTCTTAATCTCAGGGTCGTGGGTGCGAACCCCACGTTGGGTGAAAACAACTAAAATTTTAGTGCTTTTTGACCAAAAAAATAGAAATTGAAAGTCTCTTTGCAATATTTTCATTGTTAACATGCAATATATGAATGCATGTCTGGATGATGTGTAATGGGGCAATACCATACCTTAATGTATTCACTGTAAAAGAAAAAGTATGCATCATCTTACTATAAAATAAAGTGGAGAAAACACAAATAAGACTTTTTTCCACACAGGTTTAATCGGCTATTTCCTGATATTCTTCAATGCGTTCTGATATTGACTGGTAATTGTGTTTGATACTTTCTTAGACTATTTCTGCCTCTGGCTGACGTGTATTTTCTTTCCAAACTCCACCAGAGCCTATGATTACACAGCATCCTATCTGTGGAAAGCGGCAGTGCAGCGATAGGGAAGAAAACTATAGGTATCCAAAGGAGCCCGGCTAGCTCAGTCGGTGGAGCATGAGACTCTTAATCTCAGGGTCGTGGGTTTGAACCCCACGTTGGGCGAAAACAACAAAAATTTTAGTGCTTTTTGACCAAAAAAATAGAAATTGAAAGTCTCTTTACAATATTTGCAATATTTTGATTGTTAACATGCAATATATGAATGCATGTCTGGATGATGTGTAATGGGGCAATACCACACCTTAATGTATTCACTGTAAAAGAAAAAGTATGTATCATCTTACTATAAAATAAAGTGGAGAAAACACAAATAAGACTTTTTTCCACACAGGTTTAATCGGCTATTTCCTGATATTCTTCAATGCGTTCTGATATTGACTGGTAATTGTGTTTGATACTTTCTTAGACTATTTCTGCCTCTGGCTGATGTGTATTTTCTTTCCAAACTCCACCAGAGCCTATGATTACACAGCATCCTATCTGTGGAAAACGGCAGTGCAGGGATAGAGAAGAAAACTATACGCATCCAAAGGAGCCCGGCTAGCTCAGTCGGTAGAGCATGAGACTCTTAATCTCAGGGTCGTGGGTTCAACTAAAATTGTAGTGCTTTTTGACCAAAAAAATACATCCTATCTGTGGAAAACGGCAGTGCAGGGATAGGGAAGAAAACTATAGGCATCCAAAAGAGCCCGGCTAGCTCAGTCGGTAGAGCATGAGACTCTTAATCTCAGGGTCGTGGGTTCGAGCCCCACGTTGGGTGAAAACAACTAAAATTTTAGTGCTTTTTGACCAAAAAAATAGAAATTGAAAGTCTCTTTACAATATTTGCAATATTTTCATTGTTAACATGCAATATATGAATGCATGTCTGGATGATGTGTAATGGGGCAATACCACACCTTAATGTATTCACTGTAAAAGAAAAAGTATGTGTCATCTTACTATAAAATAAAGTGGAGAAAACACAAATAAGACTTTTTTCCACACAGGTTTAATCGACTATTTCCTGATATTCTTCAATGCGTTCTGATATTGACTGGTAATTGTGTTTGATACTTTCTTAGACTATTTCTGCCTCTGGCTGATGTGTATTTTCTTTCCAAACTCCACCAGAGCCTATGATTACACAGCATCCTATCTGTGGAAAACGGCAGTGCAGGGATAGGGAAGAAAACTATAGGTATCCAAAGGAGCCCGGCTAGCTCAGTCGGTGGAGCATGAGACTCTTAATCTCAGGGTCGTGGGTGCGAACCCCACGTTGGGTGAAAACAACTAAAATTTTAGTGCTTTTTGACCAAAAAAATAGAAATTGAAAGTCTCTTTGCAATATTTTCATTGTTAACATGCAATATATGAATGCATGTCTGGATGATGTGTAATGGGGCAATACCATACCTTAATGTATTCACTGTAAAAGAAAAAGTATGCATCATCTTACTATAAAATAAAGTGGAGAAAACACAAATAAGACTTTTTTCCACACAGGTTTAATCGGCTATTTCCTGATATTCTTCAATGCGTTCTGATATTGACTGGTAATTGTGTTTGATACTTTCTTAGACTATTTCTGCCTCTGGCTGACGTGTATTTTCTTTCCAAACTCCACCAGAGCCTATGATTACACAGCATCCTATCTGTGGAAAGCGGCAGTGCAGGGATAGGGAAGAAAACTATAGGTATCCAAAGGAGCCCGGCTAGCTCAGTCGGTGGAGCATGAGACTCTTAATCTCAGGGTCGTGGGTTTGAACCCCACGTTGGGCGAAAACAACTAAAATTTTAGTGCTTTTTGACCAAAAAAATAGAAATTGAAAGTCTCTTTACAATATTTGCAATATTTTGATTGTTAACATGCAATATATGAATGCATGTCTGGATGATGTGTAATGGGGCAATACCACACCTTAATGTATTCACTGTAAAAGAAAAAGTATGTATCATCTTACTATAAAATAAAGTGGAGAAAACACAAATAAGACTTTTTTCCACACAGGTTTAATCGGCTATTTCCTGATATTCTTCAATGCGTTCTGATATTGACTGGTAATTGTGTTTGATACTTTCTTAGACTATTTCTGCCTCTGGCTGATGTGTATTTTCTTTCCAAACTCCACCAGAGCCTATGATTACACAGCATCCTATCTGTGGAAAACGGCAGTGCAGGGATAGAGAAGAAAACTATACGCATCCAAAGGAGCCCGGCTAGCTCAGTCGGTAGAGCATGAGACTCTTAATCTCAGGGTCGTGGGTTCAACTAAAATTGTAGTGCTTTTTGACCAAAAAAATACATCCTATCTGTGGAAAACGGCAGTGCAGGGATAGGGAAGAAAACTATAGGCATCCAAAAGAGCCCGGCTAGCTCAGTCGGTAGAGCATGAGACTCTTAATCTCAGGGTCGTGGGTTCGAGCCCCACGTTGGGTGAAAACAACTAAAATTTTAGTGCTTTTTGACCAAAAAAATAGAAATTGAAAGTCTATTTACAATATTTGCAATATTTTCATTGTTAACATGCAATATATGAATGCATGTCTGGATGATGTGTAATGGGGCAATACCACACTTTAATGTATTCACTGTAAAAGAAAAAGTATGTATCATCTTACTATAAAATAAAGTGGAGAAAACACAAATAAGACTTTTTTCCACACAGGTTTAATCGGCTATTTCCTGATATTCTTCAATGCGTTCTGATATTGACTGGTAATTGTGTTTGATACTTTCTTAGACTATTTCTGCCTCTGGCTAATGTGTATTTTCTTTCCAAACTCCACCAGAGCCTATGATTACACAGCATCCTATCTGTGGAAAACGGCAGTGCAGGGATAGGGAAGAAAACTATAGGCATCCAAAGGAGCCCGGCTAGCTCAGTCGGTAGAGCATGAGACTCTTAATCTCAGGGTCGTGGGTTCGAGCCCCACTTTGGGCGAACACAACAAAAATTGTAATGCTTTTTGACCAAAAAAATACATCCTATCTGTGGAAAACGGCAGTGCAGGGATAGGGAAGAAAACTATAGGCATCCAAAGGAGCCTGGCTAGCTCAGTCGGTAGAGCATGAGACTCTTAATCTCAGGGTCGTGGGTTTGAGCCCCACGTTGGGCGAAAACAACTAAAATTTTAGTGCTTTTTGACCAAAAAAATAGAAATTGAAAGTCTCTTTACAATATTTGCAATATTTTCATTGTTAACATGCAATATATGAATGCATGTCTGGATGATGTGTAATGGGGCAATACCACACCTTAATGTATTCACTGTAAAAGAAAAAGTATGTATCATCTTACTATAAAATAAAGTGGAGAAAACACAAATAAGACTTTTTTCCACACAGGTTTAATCGGCTATTTCCTGATATTCTTCAATGCGTTCTGATATTGACTGGTAATTGTGTTTGATACTTTCTTAGACTATTTCTGCCTCTGGCTGATGTGTATTTTCTTTCCAAACTCCACCAGAGCCTATGATTACACAGCATCCTATCTGTGGAAAGCGGCAGTGCAGGGATAGGGAAGAAAACTATATGCATCCAAAGGAATCCGGCTAGCTCAGTCGGTAGAGCATGAGACTCTTCATTTCAGGGTCGTGGGTTCGAGCCCCGCGTTGGGCGAAAACAACTAAAATTTTAGTGCTTTTTCACCAAAAAAATAGAAATTGAAAGTCTCTTTGCAATATTTTCATTGTTAACATGCAATATATGAATGCATGTCTGGATGATGTGTAATGGGGCAATACCATACCTTAATGTATTCACTGTAAAAGAAAAAGTATGCATCATCTTACTATAAAATAAAGTGGAGAAAACACAAATAAGACTTTTTTCCACACAGGTTTAATCGGCTATTTCCTGATATTCTTCAATGCGTTCTGATATTGACTGGTAATTGTGTTTGATACTTTCTTAGACTATTTCTGCCTCTGGCTGATGTGTATTTTCTTTCCAAACTCCACCAGAGCCTATGATTACACAGCATCCTATCTGTGGAAAGCGGCAGTGCAGGGATAGGGAAGAAAACTATAGGCCTCCCAAGGAGCCCGGCTAGCTCAGTCGGTAGAGCATGAGACTCTTAATCTCAGGGTCGTGGGTTCGAGCCCCACGTTGGGCGAAAACAACTAAAACTTTAGTGCTTTTTGACCAAAAAAATAGAAATTGAAAGTCTCTTTACAATATTTGCAATATTTTCATTGTTAACATGCAATATATGAATGCATGTCTGGATGATGTGTAATGGGGCAATACCACACCTTAATGTATTCACTGTAAAAGAAAAAGTATGTATCATCTTACTATAAAATAAAGTGGAGGAAACACAAATAAGACTTTTTTCCACACAGGTTTAATCGGCTATTTCCTGATATTCTTCAATGCGTTCTGATATTGACTGGTAATTGTGTTTGATACTTTCTTAGACTATTTCTGCCTCTGGCTGATGTGTATTTTCTTTCCAAGCTCCACCAGAGCCTATGATTACACAGCATCCTATCTGTGGAAAGCGGCAGTGCAGGGATAGGGAAGAAAACTATAGGCATCCAAAGGAGCCCGGCTAGCTCAGTCGGTAGAGCATGAGACTCTTAATCTCAGGGTCGTGGGTTCAAGCCCCACGTTGGGCGAAAACAACTAAAATAGTAGTGCTTTTTGACCAAAAAAATACATCGTATCTGTGGAAAACGGCAGTGCAGGGATAGGGAAGAAAACTATGGACTTCCGAAGGAGCCCGGCTTGCTCAGTCGGTAGCGAATGAGACTCTTAATCTCAGGGTCGTGGGTTCGAGCCCCACGTTGGGCGAAAACAACTAAAATTTTAGTGCTTTTTGACCAAAAAAATAGAAATTGAAAGTCTCTTTGCAATATTTTCATTGTTAACATGCAATATATGAATGCATGTCTGGATGATGTGTAATGGGGCAATACCATACCTTAATGTATTCACTGTAAAAGAAAAAGTATGCATCATCTTACTATAAAATAAAGTGGAGAAAACACAAATAAGACTTTTTTCCACACAGGTTTAATCGGCTATTTCCTGATATTCTTCAATGCGTTCTGATATTGACTGGTAATTGTGTTTGATACTTTCTTAGACTATTTCTGCCTCTGGCTGATGTGTATTTTCTTTCCAAACTCCACCAGAGCCTATGATTACACAGCATCCTATCTGTGGAAAGCGGCAGTGCAGGGATAGGGAAGAAAACTATAGGCATCCAAAGGAGCCCAGCTAGCTCAGTCGGTAGAGCATGAGAATCTTAATCTCAGGGTCGTGGGTTCGAGCCCCACGTTGGGCGAAAACAACTAAAATTTTAGTGCTTTTTGACCAAAAAAATAGAAATTGAAAGTCTCTTTACAATATTTGCAATATTTTCATTGTTAACATGCAATATATGAATGCATGTCTGGATGATGTGTAATGGGGCAATACCACACCTTAATGTATTCACTGTAAAAGAAAAGTATGTATCATCTTACTATAAAATAAAGTGGAGGAAACACAAATAAGACTTTTTTCCACACAGGTTTAATCGGCTATTTCCTGATATTCTTCAATGCGTTCTGAGATTGACTGGTAATTGTGTTTGATACTTTCTTAGACTATTTCTGCCTCTGGCTGATGTGTATTTTCTTTCCAAACTCCACCAGAGCCTATGATTACACAGCATCCTATCTGTGGAAAGCGGCAGTGCAGGGATAGGGAAGAAAACTATAGGCATCCAAAGGAGCCTGGCTAGCTCAGTCGGTAGAGCATGAGACTCTTAATCTCAGGGTCGTGGGTGCGAGCCCCACGTTGGGCGAAAACAACTAAAATTTTAATGCTTTTTGACCAAAAAAATAGAAATTGAAAGTCTCTTTACAATATTTGCAATATTTTGATTGTTAACATGCAATATATGAATGCATGTCTGGATGATGTGTAATGGGGCAATACCACACCTTAATGTATTCACTGTAAAAGAAAAAGTATGTATCATCTTACTATAAAATAAAGTGGAGAAAACACAAATAAGACTTTTTTCCACACATGTTTAATCGGCTATTTCCTGATATTCTTCAATGCGTTCTGATATTGACTGGTAATTGTGTTTGATACTTTCTTAGACTATTTCTGCCTCTGGCTGATGTGTATTTTCTTTCCAAACTCCACCAGAGCCTATGATTACACAGCATCCTATCTGTGGAAAGCGGCAGTGCAGGGATAGTGAAGAAAACTATAGGCATCCAAAGGAGCCCGGCTTGCTCAGTCGGTAGAGCATGAGACTCTTAATCTCAGGGTCGTGGGTTCGAGCCCCACGTTGGGCGAAAACAAATAAAATAGTAGTGCTTTTTGACCAAAAAAATACATCGTATCTGTGGAAAACGGCAGTGCAGGGATAGGGAAGAAAACTATGGGCATCCGAAGGAGCCCGGCTTGCTCAGTCGCTAGCGCATGAGACTCTTAATCTCAGGGTCGTGGATTCGAGCCCCACGTTGGGCGAAAACAACTAAAATTTTAGTGCTTTTTGACCAAAAAAATAGAAATTGAAAGTCTCTTTACAATATTTGCAATATTTTGATTGTTAACATGCAATATATGAATGCATGTCTGGATGATGTGTAATGGGGCAATACCACACCTTAATGTATTCACTGTAAAAGAAAAAGTATGTATCATCTTACTATAAAATAAAGTGGAGAAAACACAAATACGACTTTTTTCCACACAGGTTTAATCGGCTATTTCCTGATATTCTTCAATGCGTTATGATATTGACTGGTAATTGTGTTTGATACTTTCTTAGACTATTTCTGCCTCTGGCTGATGTGTATTTTCTTTCCAAACTCCACCAGAGCCTATGATTACACAGCATCCTATCTGTGGAAAACGGCAGTGCAGGGATAGGGAAGAAAACTATATGCATCCAAAGGAATCCGGCTAGCTCAGTCGGTAGAGCATGAGACTCTTCATTTCAGGGTCGTGGGTTCGAGCCCCGCGTTGGGCGAAAACAACTAAAATTTTAGTGCTTTTTCACCAAAAAAATAGAAATTGAAAGTCTCTTTGCAATATTTTCATTGTTAACATGCAATATATGAATGCATGTCTGGATGATGTGTAATGGGGCAATACCATACCTTAATGTATTCACTGTAAAAGAAAAAGTATGCATCATCTTACTATAAAATAAAGTGGAGAAAACACAAATAAGACTTTTTTCCACACAGGTTTAATCGGCTATTTCCTGATATTCTTCAATGCGTTCTGATATTGACTGGTAATTGTGTTTGATACTTTCTTAGACTATTTCTGCCCCTGGCTGATGTGTATTTTCTTTCCAAACTCCACCAGAGCCTATGATTACACAGCATCCTATCTGTGGAAAGCGGCAGTGCAGGGATAGGGAAGAAAACTATAGGCATCCCAAGGAGCCCGGCTAGCTCAGTCGGTAGAGCATGAGACTCTTAATCTCAGGGTCGTGGGTTCGAGCCCCACGTTGGGCGAAAACAACTAAAATTTTAGTGCTTTTTGACCAAAAAAATAGAAATTGAAAGTCTCTTTACAATATTTGCAATATTTTCATTGTTAACATGCAATATATGAATGCATGTCTGGATGATGTGTAATGGGGCAATACCACACCTTAATGTATTCACTGTAAAAGAAAAAGTATGTATCATCTTACTATAAAATAAAGTGGAGGAAACACAAATAAGACTTTTTTCCACACAGGTTTAATCGGCTATTTCCTGATATTCTTCAATGCGTTCTGATATTGACTGGTAATTGTGTTTGATACTTTCTTAGACTATTTCTGCCTCTGGCTGATGTGTATTTTCTTTCCAAGCTCCACCAGAGCCTATGATTACACAGCATCCTATCTGTGGAAAGCGGCAGTGCAGGGATAGGGAAGAAAACTATAGGCATCCAAAGGAGCCCGGCTAGCTCAGTCGGTAGAGCATGAGACTCTTAATCTCAGGGTCGTGGGTTCAAGCCCCACGTTGGGCGAAAACAACCAAAATAGTAGTGCTTTTTGACCAAAAAAATACATCGTATCTGTGGAAAACGGCAGTGCAGGGATAGGGAAGAAAACTATGGACTTCCGAAGGAGCCCGGCTTGCTCAGTCGGTAGCGAATGAGACTCTTAATCTCAGGGTCGTGGGTTCGAGCCCCACGTTGGGCGAAAACAACTAAAATTTTAGTGCTTTTTGACCAAAAAAATAGAAATTGAAAGTCTCTTTGCAATATTTTCATTGTTAACATGCAATATATGAATGCATGTCTGGATGATGTGTAATGGGGCAATACCATACCTTAATGTATTCACTGTAAAAGAAAAAGTATGCATCATCTTACTATAAAATAAAGTGGAGAAAACACAAATAAGACTTTTTTCCACACAGGTTTAATCGGCTATTTCCTGATATTCTTCAATGCGTTCTGATATTGACTGGTAATTGTGTTTGATACTTTCTTAGACTATTTCTGCCTCTGGCTGATGTGTATTTTCTTTCCAAACTCCACCAGAGCCTATGATTACACAGCATCCTATCTGTGGAAAGCGGCAGTGCAGGGATAGGGAAGAAAACTATAGGCATCCAAAGGAGCCCAGCTAGCTCAGTCGGTAGAGCATGAGAATCTTAATCTCAGGGTCGTGGGTTCGAGCCCCACGTTGGGCGAAAACAACTAAAATTTTAGTGCTTTTTGACCAAAAAAATAGAAATTGAAAGTCTCTTTACAATATTTGCAATATTTTCATTGTTAACATGCAATATATGAATGCATGTCTGGATGATGTGTAATGGGGCAATACCACACCTTAATGTATTCACTGTAAAAGAAAAGTATGTATCATCTTACTATAAAATAAAGTGGAGGAAACACAAATAAGACTTTTTTCCACACAGGTTTAATCGGCTATTTCCTGATATTCTTCAATGCGTTCTGAGATTGACTGGTAATTGTGTTTGATACTTTCTTAGACTATTTCTGCCTCTGGCTGATGTGTATTTTCTTTCCAAACTCCACCAGAGTACATCCTATCTGTGGAAAACGGCAGTGCAGGGATAGGGAAGAAAACTATAAGCATCCAAAGAAGCCCGGCTAGCTCAGTCGGTAGAGCATGAGACTCTTAATCTCAGGGTCGTGGGTTCGAGCCCCACGTTGGGCGAAAACAACTAAAATTTTAGTGCTTTTTGACAAAAAAAATAGAAATTGAAAGTCTCTTTACAATATTTGCAATATTTTCATTTTTAACATGCAATATATGAATGCATGTCTGGATGATGTGTAATGGGGCAATACCACACCTTAATGTATTCACTGTAAAAGAAAAAGTATGTATCATCTTACTATAAAATAAAGTGGAGAAAACACAAATAGGACTTTTTTCCACACAGGTTTAATCAGCTATTTCCTGATATTCTTCAATGCGTTCTGATATTGACTGGTAATTGTGTTTGATACTTTCTTAGACTATTTCTGCCTCTGGCTGATGTGTATTTTCTTTCCAAACTCCACCAGAGCCTATGATTACACAGCATCCTATCTGTGGAAAACGGCAGTGCAGGGATAGGGAAGAAAACTAAAGGCATCCAAAGGAGCCCGGCTAGCTCAGTCGGTAGAGCATGATACTCTTAATCTCAGGGTCATGGGTTCGAGCCCCACGTTGGACGAAAACAACTAAAATTTTAGTGCTTTTTGACCAAAAAAATAGAAATTGAAAGTCTCTTTAAAATATTTGCAATATTTTCATTGTTAACATGCAATATATGAATGCATGTCTGGATGATGTGTAATGGGGCAATACCACACCTTAATGTATTCACTGTAAAAGAAAAAGTATGTATCATCTTACTATAAAATAAAGTGGAGAAAACACAAATAAGACTTTTTTCCACACAGGTTTAATCGGCTATTTCCTGATATTCTTCAATGCGTTCTGATATTGACTGGTAATTGTGTTTGATACTTTCTTAGACTATTTCTGCCTCTGGCTGATGTGTATTTTCTTTCCAAACTCCACCAGAGCCTATGATTACACAGCATCCTATCTGTGGAAAACGGCAGTGCAGGGATAGGGAAGAAAACTATAGGCATCCAAAGGAGCCCGGCTAGCTCAGTCGGTAGAGCATGATACTCTTAATCTCAGGGTCGTGGGTTCGAGCCCCACGTTGGGCGAACACAACTAAAATTGTAATGCTTTTTGACCAAAAAAATACATCCTACCTGTGGAAAACGGTAGTGCAGGGATAGGGAAGAAAACTATAGGCATCCAAAGGAGCCTGGCTAGCTCAGTCGGTAGAGCATGAGACTCTTAATCTCAGGGTCGTGCGTTCGAGCCCCATGTTGGCGAAAACAACTAAAATTTTAATGCTTTTTGACCAAAAAAATAGAAATTGAAAGTCTCTTTACAATATTTGCAATATTTTCATTGTTAACATGCAATATATGAATGCATGTCTGGATGATGTGTAATGGGGCAATACCACACCTTAATGTATTCACTGTAAAAGAAAAAGTATGTATCATCTTACTATAAAATAAAGTGGAGAAAACACAAATAAGACTTTTTTCCACACAGGTTTAATCGGCTATTTCCTGATATTCTTCAATGCGTTCTGATATTGACTGGTAATTGTGTTTGATACTTTCTTAGACTATTTCTGCCTCTGGCTGATGTGTATTTTCTTTCCAAACTCCACCAGAGCCTATGATTACACAGCATCCTATCTGTGGAATACGGCAGTGCAGCGATAGGGAAGAAAACTATAGGCATCCAAAGGAGCGCGGCTAGCTCAGTCGGTAGAGCATGAGACTCTTAATCTCAGGGTCGTGGGTTCGAGCCCCACATTGGGCGAACACAACTAAAATTGTAGTGCTTTTTGACCAAAAAAATACATCCTATCTGTGGAAAACGGCAGTGTAGGGATAGGGAAGAAAACTATGGGCATCCAAAGGAGCCCGGCTTGCTCAGTCGGTAGCGCATGAGACTCTTAATCTCAGGGTCGTGGGTTCGAGCCCCACGTTGGGCGAAAACAACTAAAATTTTAGTGCTTTTTGACCAAAAAAATAGAAATTGAAAGTCTCTTTACAATATTTGCAATATTTTCATTGTTAACATGCAATATATGAATGCATGTCTGGATGATATGTAATGGGGCAATACCACACCTTAATGTATTCACTGTAAAAGAAAAAGTATGTATCATCTTACTATAAAATAAAGTGGAGAAAACACAAATAAGACTTTTTTCCACACAGGTTTAATCAGCTATTTCCTAATATTCTTCAATGCGTTCTGATATTGACTGGTAATTGTGTTTGATACTTTCTTAGTCTATTTCTGCCTCTGGCTGATGTGTATTTTCTTTCCAAACTCCACCAGAGCCTATGATTACACAGCATCCTATCTGTGGAAAACGGCAGTGCAGGGATAGGGAAGAAAACTATAGGCGTCCAAAGGAGCCCGGCTAGCTCAGTCGGTAGAGCATGAGACTCTTAATCTCAGCGTCGTGGGTTCGAGCCCCATGTTGGGCAAACACAACTAAAATTGTAGTGCTTTTGGACCAAAAAAATACATCCTATCTGTGGAAAACGGCAGTGCAGGGATAGGGAAGAAAACTGTAGGAATCCAAAGGAGCCCGGTTAGCTCAGTCGGTAGAGCATGAGACTCTTAATCTCAGGGTCGTGGGTTCGAGCCCCACGTTGGGCGAAAAAACTAAAATTGTAGTGCTTTTTGACCAAAAAAATAGAAATTGAAAGTCTCTTTGCAATATTTTCATAGTTAACATGCAATATATGAATGCATGTCTGGATGATGTGTAATGGGGCAATACCATACCTTAATGTATTCACTGTAAAAGAAAAAGTATGCATCATCTTACTATAAAATGGAGAAAACACAAATAAGACTTTTTTCCACACAGGTTTAATCGGCTATTTCCTGATATTCTTCAATGCGTTCTGATATTGACTGGTAATTGTGTTTGATACTTTCTTAGACTATTTCTGCCTCTGGCTGATGTGTATTTTCTTTCCAAACTCCACCAGAGCCTATGATTACACAGCATCCTATCTGTGGAAAGCGGCAGTGCAGGGATAGGGAAGAAAACTATAGGCATCCAAAGGAGCCCGGCTAGCTCAGTCGGTGGAGCATGAGACTCTTAATCTCAGGGTCGTGGGTTCAAGCCCCACGTTGGGCGAAAACAACTAAAATTTTAGTGCTTTTTGACCAAAAAAACAGAAATTGAAAGTCTCTTTACAATATTTGCAATATTTTCATTGTTAACATGCAATATATGAATGCATGTCTGGATGATGTGTAATGGGGCAATACCACACCTTAATGTATTCACTGTAAAAGAAAAAGTATGTATCATCTTACTATAAAATAAAGTGGAGAAAACACAAATAAGACTTTTTTCCACACAGGTTTAATCGGCCATTTCCTGATATTCTTCAATGCGTTCTGATATTGACTGGTAATTGTGTTTGATACTTTCTTAGACTATTTCTGCCTCTGGCTGATGTGTATTTTCTTTCCAAACTCCACCAGAGCCTATGATTACACAGCATCCTATCTGTGGAAAGCGGCAGTGCAGGGATAGGGAAGAAAACTATAGGCATCCAAAGGAGCCCGGCTAGCTCCGTCGGTAGAGCATGAGACTCTTAATCTCAGGGTCGGGGGTTCGAGCCCCACGTTGGGTGAAAACAACTAAAATTTTAGTGCTTTTTGACCAAAAAAATAGAAATTGAAAGTCTCTTTACAATATTTGCAATATTTTCATTGTTAACATGCAATATATGAATGCATGTCTGGATGATGTGTAATGGGGCAATACCACACCTTAATGTATTCACTGTAAAAGAAAAAGTATGTATCATCTTACTATAAAATAAAGTAGAGAAAAGACAAATAAGACTTTTTTCCACACAGGTTTAATCGGCTATTTCCTGATATTCTTCAATGCGTTCTGATATTGACTGGTAATTGTGTTTGATACTTTCTTAGACTATTTCTGCCTCTGGCTGATGTGTATTTTCTTTCCAAACTCCACCAGAGCCTATGATTACACAGCATCCTATCTGTGGAAAGCGGCAGTGCAGGGATAGGGAAGAAAACTATAGGCATCCAAAGGAGCCCGGCTAGCTCAGTCGGTGGAGCATGAGACTCTTAATCTCAGGGTCGTGGGTTCAAGCCCCACGTTGGGCGAAAACAACTAAAATTTTAGTGCTTTTTGACCAAAAAAATAGAAATTGAAAGTCTCTTTACAATATTTGCAATATTTTCATTGTTAACATGCAATATATGAATGCATGTCTGGATGATGTGTAATGGGGCAATACCACACCTTAATGTATTCACTGTAAAAGAAAAAGTATGTATCATCTTACTATAAAATAAAGTGGAGAAAACACAAATAAGACTTTTTTCAACACAGGTTTAATCGGCCATTTCCTGATATTCTTCAATGCGTTCTGATATTGACTGGTAATTGTGTTTGATACTTTCTTAGACTATTTCTGCCTCTGGCTGATGTGTATTTTCTTTCCAAACTCCACCAGAGCCTATGATTACACAGCATCCTATCTGTGGAAAGCGGCAGTGCAGGGATAGGGAAGAAAACTATAGGCATCCAAAGGAACCCGGCTAGCTCAGTCGGTAGAGCATGAGACTCTTCATTTCAGGGTCGTGGGTTCGAGCCCCGCGTTGGGCGAAAACAACTCAAATTTTAGTGCTTTTTGACCAAAAAAATAGAAATTGAAAGTCTCTTTGCAATATTTTCATTGTTAACATGCAATATATGAATGCATGTCTGGATGATGTGTAATGGGGCAATACCATACCTTAATGTATTCACTGTAAAAGAAAAAGTATGTATCATCTTACTATAAAATAAAGTGGAGAAAACACAAATAAGACTTTTTTCCACACAGGTTTAATCGGCTATTTCCTGATATTCTTCAATGCGTTCTGATATTGACTGGTAATTGTGTTTGATACTTTCTTAGACTATTTCTGCCTCTGGCTGATGTGTATTTTCTTTCCAAACTCCACCAGAGCCTATGATTACACAGCATCCTATCTGTGGAAAGCGGCAGTGCAGGGATAGGGAAGAAAACTATAGGCATCCAAAGGAGCCCGGCTAGCTCAGTCGGTAGAGCATGAGACTCTTAATCTCAGGGTCGTGGGTGCGAACCCCACGTTGGGCGAAAACAACTAAAATTTTAGTGCTTTTTGACCAAAAAAATAGAAATTGAAAGTCTCT